>NC_050071.1:145415143-145451976 GCF_009764565.3 Dermochelys coriacea
TCAGCCACTCCCCCAGATTTCCCTCCGCCCACCGCTATCCCCTCAGCCACTCCCCACAGATATCTCTCCACCCACCGATATCCCCTCAGCCACTCCCCACAGATATCCCTCCGCCCACCGCTATCCCCTCTGCCACTCCGCACAGATATCCCTCCGCCCACCGCTATCCCCTCAGCCACTCCCCCCGGATATCCCTACACCCACCGCTATCCCCTCTGCCACTCCCCATAGATATCCCTCCGCCCACCGCTATCTCCTCAGCCACTCCCCCAGATATATCTCCGTGCAACCGCTCCCCCTCAGATCAATCCCCACAGATATCCCTCCCCCCCCGCTATCCCCTCTGCACTCCCCCAGATATCCTCCACCCACCGCTGTCCTCGCCCTCCCCACAGATATCCCTCCGCCCAAGGGACTAATCCCCCATCCCACTGCCCAAGAGTATCCCTCATCCCACCGCTATATCCCCTCTGCCACTCCCACAGATATCCCTCCGCAACCGCTATCCCCTCAGCCACTCCCAACATATGCCTCAGCCAACACGCTGTCCCCTCTGCCACTCCCCACAGATATCCTCCGCCCATCGCTATCCCCTCCGCCACTCCCCACGATTTCCCCGCCCACCGCTATCCCCTCTGCATCCCACACAGATATCCCTCCGCGCACCGATATCCCCTCAGCCACTCCCCACAGATATCCCTCCGCCCACCGCTATCCCCTCTGCCACTCCCCACAGATATCCCTCCACCCACCACTATCCCCTCAGCCACTCCCCACAGATATCACTCCACCCATCGCTATCCCCTCAGCCACTCCTCACAGATATCCCTCCACCCACCACTATCCCCTCTGCCACTCCCCACAGATATCCCTCCGCCCACCGCTATCCCCCACCTGCACTTCGCAACAGATATCCCTCCGCACGCATCCCCTCAGCCACCCCACAGATTTCCCTCCGCCCCCGCTGATCCCCTCAGCCACCGCCCACAGTATCTCTACGCCCACCACTATCCCCGCTGCCACTCCCACAGATATCCCTTCACCCACCGCTATCCCTCTGCCACTCCCCACAGATATCCCTCCGCCCACCGCTATCCCCTCTGACACTCCCCACAGATATCCCTCCGCCCACCGCTATCGCCTCTGCCACTCCCCACAGATATCCCTCCGCGCACCGCTAACCCCTCAGCCACTCCCCACAGATATCCCTCCGCCCACGCTATCCCTCAGCCATCCCCACAGATAACATCGCCCACCGCTATCCCCTCCTGCCACTCCCCACAGATCTCCCTCCGCCAACGCTATCCCCTCTGCCACTCCCACAGATATCCCTCCGCGCACCGCTATCCCCTCAGCCACTCCCCCCGATATCCCTACGCCCACCGCTATCCCCTCTGCCATCCCGGATATCCCTCCACCCACCGCTCTCCCTCTGCCACTCCCCACAGATATCCCTCCACCCACCGCTATCCCCTCTGCCACTCCCCATAGATATCCCTCCACCCACCACTATCTCCTCTGCCACTCCCCACAGATATCCCTCCGCCCACCGCTATCCCCTCTGCCACTCCGCACAGATATCCCTCCGCCCACCACTATCCCCCTTCTCCACTCCCCCGGGATATCCCTCCACCCACCGCTATCCCCTCAGCTATTCCCCACATATATCCCTCCACCCACCGCTATCCCCTCAGCCACTCCCCACAGATTTCCCTCCGCCCACGCTATCCCCTCAGCTATTCCCCACATATATCCCTCCACCCACCGCTATCCCCTCTGCCACTCCCCACAGATATCCCTCCACCCACCGCTATCCCCTCAGCCACTCCCCAAAGATTTCCCTCCGCCCACCGCTATCGCCTCAGCTATTCTCCACAGATATCCCTCCACCCACCGCTATCCCCTCAGCCACTCCCCACAGATTTCCCTCGCCCACCGCTATCCCCTCAGCTATTCCCCACATATATCCCTCACCCACCGCTATCCCCTCTGCCACTCCCCACAGATATCCCTCCACCCACCGCTATCCCCTCAGCCACTCCCCAAAGATTTCCCTCCGCCCACCGCTATCCCCTCAGCTATTCTCCACAGATATCCCTCCACCCACCGCTATCCCCTCAGCCACTCCCCACAGATATCTCTCCACCCACCGATATCCCCTCAGCCACTCCCCACAGATATCCCTCCGCCCACCGCTATCCCTCTTCCACTCCGCACACATATCCCTCCGCCCACCGCTATCCCCTCAGCCACTCCCCCCGGATATCCCTCCACCCACCGCTATCCCCTCTGCCACTCCCCATAGATATCCCTCCGCCCACCGCTATCTCCTCAGCCACTCCCCCCAGATATATCTCCGTGCACCGCTCTCCCCTCAGCCACTCCCCACAGATATCCCTCCCCCCACCGCTATCCCCTCTGCCACTCCCCCCAGATATCCCTCCACCCACCGCTGTCCCCTCTGCCACTCCCCACAGATATCCCTCCGCCCAAGACTATCCCCTCATCCACTCCCCACAGATATCCCCTCCTCCCACCGCTATCCCCTCTGCCACTCGCCACAGATATCCCTCCGCCCACCGCTGTCTGCTCTGCCACTCCCCACAGATATCCCTCCGCCCACCGCTAGCCCCTCTGCCACTCCACACAGATATCCCTCCCCCCACCGCTATCCCCTCAGCCACTCCCCACAGATATCCTCCACCCACCGCTATCCCCTCTGCCACTCCCCACAGATATCCCTTCACCCACCGCTATCCCCTCTGCCACTCCCCACAGATATCCCTCCGCCCACCGCTATCCCCTCTGCCACTCCACACAGATATCCCTCCGCCCACCGCTATCCCCTCAGCCACTCCCCACAGATATGCCTCCGCCCACCGCTGTCGCCTCTGCCACTCCCCACAGATATCCCTCCGCCCACCGCTAGCCCCTCTGCCACTCCACACAGATATCCCTCCGCCCACGCTATACCCCTCAGCCACTCCCACAGATATCCCTCCGCCCACCACTATCCCCTCTGCCACTCCCCACAGATATCCCTCCGCCCACCACTATCCGCTCTGCCACTCCCCACAGATATCCCTCCACCCACCGCTATCCCCTCTGCCACTCCCCACAGATATCCCTTCACCCACCGCTATCCCCTCTGCCACTCCCACAGATATCCCGCCGCCCACCACTATCCCCTCTGCCACTCCCCACAGATATCCCTCCACCACCGCTATCCCTCTGCCACTCCCCACAGATACCCTCCACCCACCGCTATCCCTCAGCCACTCCCCACAGATATCCCTCCACCCACCACTATCCCTCTGCCACTCCCACAGATATCCCTCCGCCCACCACTATCCCTCTGCCACTCCCCACAGATATCCCTCCACCCACCACTATCCCCTCTGCCACTCCCACAGATATCCCTCCGCCCACCACTATCCCCTCTGCCACTCCCCACAGATATCCCTCCACCCACAGCTATCCCCTCTGCCACTCCCCACAGATATCCCTCCACCCACCGCTATCCCCTCTGCCCCTCCCCACAGATATCCCTCCGCCCACCGCTATCCCCCTCTGCCACTCCCCACAGATATCCCTTCACCCACCGCTATCCCCTCTGCCACTCCCCACAGATATCCCTCCGCCCACCGCTATCCCCTCTGCCACTCCACACAGATATCCCTCCGCCCACCGCTATCCCCTCAGCCACTCCCCACAGATATCCCTCCGCCCACCGCTGTCCGCTCTGCCACTCCCCACAGATATCCCTCCACCCACCGCTAGCCCCTCTGCCACTCCACACAGATATCCCTCCGCCCACCGCTATCCCCTCAGCCACTCCCCACAGATATCCCTCCGCCCACCGCTATCCCCTCAGCCACTCCACACAGATATCCCTCCGCCCACCGCTATCCCCCTCAGCCACTCCCCACAGATATCCCTCCGCCCACCGCTATCCCCCTCTGCCACTCCACACAGATATCCCTCCGCCCACCGCTATCCCCTCAGCCACTCCCCACAGATATCCCTCCGCCCACCGCTGTCCCCTCTGCCACTCCCCACAGATATCCCTCCGCCCACCGCTAGCCCCTCTGCCACTCCACACAGATATCCCTCCGCCCACCGCTATCCCCTCAGCCACTCCCCACAGATATCCCTCCACCCACCGCTATCCCCTCAGCCACTCCCCACAGATATCCCTCCGCCCACCGCTATCCCCTCTGCCACTCCACACAGATATCCCTCCGCCCACCGCTATCCCCCTCAGCCACTCCCACAGATATCCCTCCGCCCACCGCTGTCCGCTCTGCCACTCCCCACAGATATCCCTCCGCCCACCGCTAGCCCCTCTGCCACTCCACACAGATATCCCTCCGCCCACCGCTATCCCCTCAGCCACTCCCCACAGATATCCCTCCACCCACCGCTATCCCCTCTGCCACTCCCCACAGATATCCCTTCACCCACCGCTATCCCCTCTGCCACTCCCCACAGATATCCCTCCGCCCACCGCTATCCCCTCTGCCACTCCACACAGATATCCCTCCGCCCACCGCTATCCCCCTCAGCCACTCCCCACAGATATCCCTCCGCCCACCGCTGTCCCCTCTGCCACTCCCCACAGATATCCCTCCGCCCACCGCTAGCCCCTCTGCCAGTCCACACAGATATCCCTCCGCCCACCGCTATCCCCTCAGCCACTCCCCCACAGATATCCCTCCACCCACCACTATCCCCTCTGCCACTCCCCACAGATATCCCTCCGCCCACCACTATCCCCTCTGCCACTCCCCACAGATATCCCTCCACCCACCGCTATCCCCTCTGCCACTCCCCGCAGATATCCCTTCACCCACCGCTATCCCCTCTGCACTCCCCACAGATATCCCTCCGCCCACCGCTATCCCCTCAGCCACTCCCCAGAGATTTCCCTCCACCCACCACTATCCCCTCTGCCACTCCCCACAGATATCCCTCCGCCCACCACTATCCCCTCTGCCACTCCCCACAGATATCCCTCCACCCACCGCTATCCCCTCTGCCACTCCCCACAGATATCCCTCCACCCACCGCTATCCCCTCTGCCACTCCCCACAGATATCCCTCCGCCCACCGCTATCCCATCTGCCACTCCCCACAGATATCCTTCACCCACCGCTATCCCCCTCTGCCACTCCCCACAGATATCCCTCCGCCCACCGCTATCCCCTCTGCCACTCCACACAGATATCCCTCGCCCACCGCTATCCCCCTCAGCCACTCCCCACAGATATCCCTCCGCCCACCGCTGTCCGCTCTGCCACTCCCCACAGATATCCCTCCACCCACCGCTATCCCCTCAGCCACTCCCCACAGATATCCCCTCCGCCCACCGCTGTCCCCTCTGCCACTCCCCACAGATATCCCTCCGCCCACCGCTAGCCCCTCTGCCACTCCACACAGATATCCCTCCGCCCACCGCTATCCCCTCAGCCACTCCCCACAGATATGCCTCCGCCCACCGCTGTCCCCTCTGCCACTCCCCACAGATATCCCTCCGCCCACCGCTAGCCCCTCTGCCACTCCACACAGATATCCCTCCGCCCACCGCTATCCCCTCAGCCACTCCCCACAGATATCCCTCCGCCCACCGCTGTCCCCTCTGCCACTCCCCACAGATATCCCTCCGCCACCGCTAGCCCCTCAGCCACTCCACACAGATATCCCTCCGCCCACCGCTATCCCCTCAGCCACTCCCCACAGATATCCCTCCGCCCACCACTATCCCCTCTGCCAGTCCCCACAGATATCCCTCCACCCACCGCTATCCCCTCTGCCACTCCCCACAGATATCCCTTCACCCACCGCTATCCCCTCTGCCACTCCCCACAGATATCCCTCCGCCCACCGCTATCCCCTCAGCCACTCCCCAGAGATTTCCCTCCACCCACCGCTATCCCCTCAGCCACTCCCACAGATATCCCTCCGCCCACCGCTGTCCCCTCTGCCACTCCCCCACAGATATCCCTCCGCCCACCGCTAGCCCCTCTGCCACTCCACACAGATATCCCTCCGCCCACCGCTATTCCCCTCAGCCACTCCCCACAGATATCCCTCCGCCCACCGCTGTCCCCTCTGCCACTCCCCACAGATATCCCTCCGCCCACCGCTAGCCCTCAGCCACTCCACACAGATATCCCTCCGCCCACCGCTATCCCCTCAGCCACTCCCCACAGATATCCCTCCGCCACCACTATCCCCTCTGCCCACTCCCCACAGATATCCCTCCACCCACCGCTATCCCCTCTGCCACTCCCCACAGATATCCCTACACCCACCGCTATCCCCTCTGCCACTCCCCCACAGATATCCCTCCGCCCACCGCTATCCCCTCAGCCACTCCCCAGAGATTTCCCTCCACCCACCACTATCCCCTCTGCCACTCCCCACAGATATCCCTCCGCCCACCACTATCCCCTCTGCCACTCCCCACAGATATCCCTCCACCCACCGCTATCCCCTCTGCCACTCCCCACAGATATCCCTCCACCCACGCTATCCCCTCTGCCACTCCCCACAGATATCCCTCCGCCCACCGCTATCCCCTCTGCCACTCCCCACAGATATCCCTTCACCCACCGCTATCCCCTCTGCCACTCCCCACAGATATCCTCCACCCACCACTATCCCCTCTGCCACTCCCCACAGATATCCCTCCACCCACCGCTATCCCCTCTGCCACTCCACACAGATATCCCTCCGCCCACCGCTATCCCCTCAGCCACTCCCCCACAGATATCCCTCCGCCCACCGCTGTCCGCTCTGCCACTCCCCACAGATATCCCTCCACCCACCGCTATCCCCTCAGCCACTCCCCACAGATATCCCTCCGCCCACCGCTGTCCCCTCTGCCACTCCCCACAGATATCCCTCCGCCCACCGCTAGCCCCTCTGCCACTCCACACAGATATCCCTCCGCCCACCGCTATCCCCTCAGCCACTCCCCACAGATATCCCTCCGCCCACCGCTGTCCCCTCTGCCACTCCCCACAGATATCCCTCCGCCCACCGCTAGCCCCTCTGCCACTCCACACAGATATCCCTCCGCCCACCGCTATCCCCTCAGCCACTCCCCACAGATATCCCTCCGCCCACCGCTGTCCCCTCTGCCACTCCACACAGATATCCCTCCGCCCACCGCTATCCCCTCAGCCACTCCCACAGATATCCCTCCGCCCACCGCTGTCCCCTCTGCCACTCCCCACAGATATCCCTCCGCCCACCGCTAGCCCCTCAGCCACTCCACACAGATATCCCTCCGCCCACCGCTATCCCCTCAGCCACTCCCCACAGATATCCCTCCGCCCACCGCTGTCCCCTCTGCCACTCCCACAGATATCCCTCCGCCCACCGCTAGCCCCTCAGCCACTCCACACAGATATCCCTCCGCCCACCGCTATCCCCTCAGCCACTCCCCACAGATATCCCTCCGCCCACCGCTGTCCCCTCTGCCACTCCCCACAGATATCCCTCCGCCCACCGCTATCCCCTCAGCCACTCCCCACAGATATCCCTCCGCCCACCGCTATCCCCTCAGCCACTCCCCACAGATATCCCTCCGCCCACCGCTGTCCCCTCTGCCACTCCCCACAGATATCCCTCCGCCCACCGCTAGCCCCTCAGCCACTCCACACAGATATCCCTCCGCCCACCGCTATCCCCTCAGCCACTCCCCACAGATATCCCTCCGCCCACCGCTATCCCCTCTGCCACTCCCCACAGATATCCCTCCGCCCACCGCTATCCCCTCAGCCACTCCACACAGATATCCCTCCGCCCACCGCTAGCCCCTCAGCCACTCCACACAGATATCCCTCCGCCCACCGCTATCCCCTCAGCCACTCCCCACAGATATCCCTCCGCCCACCACTATCCCCTCTGCCAGTCCCCACAGATATCCCTCCACCCACCGCTATCCCCCTCTGCCACTCCCCACAGATATCCCTTCACCCACCGCTATCCCCTCTGCCACTCCCCACAGATATCCCTCCGCCCACCGCTATCCCTCAGCCACTCCCCAGAGATTTCCCTCCACCCACCGCTATCCCCTCAGCCACTCCCCACAGATATCCCTCCGCCCACCGCTGTCCCCTCTGCCACTCCCCACAGATATCCCTCCGCCCACCGCTAGCCCCTCTGCCACTCCACACAGATATCCCTCCGCCCACCGCTATCCCCTCAGCCACTCCCCACAGATATCCCTCCGCCCACCGCTGTCCCCTCTGCCACTCCCCACAGATATCCCTCCGCCCACCGCTAGCCCCTCAGCCACTCCACACAGATATCCCTCCGCCCACCGCTATCCCCTCAGCCACTCCCCACAGATATCCCTCCGCCCACCACTATCCCCTCTGCCACTCCCCACAGATATCCCTCCACCCACCGCTATCCCCTCTGCCACTCCCCACAGATATCCCTTCACCCACCGCTATCCCCTCTGCCACTCCCCACAGATATCCCTCCGCCCACCGCTATCCCCTCAGCCACTCCCCAGAGATTTCCCTCCACCCACCACTATCCCCTCTGCCACTCCCCACAGATATCCCTCCGCCCACCACTATCCCCTCTGCCACTCCCCACAGATATCCCTCCACCCACCCGCTATCCCCTCTGCCACTCCCCACAGATATCCCTCCACCCACCGCTATCCCCTCTGCCACTCCCCACAGATATCCCTCCGCCCACCGCTATCCCCTCTGCCACTCCCCACAGATATCCCTTCACCCACCGCTATCCCCTCTGCCACTCCCCACAGATATCCCTCCACCCACCACTATCCCCTCTGCCACTCCCCACAGATATCCCTCCACCCACCGCTATCCCCTCTGCCACTCCACACAGATATCCCTCCGCCCACCGCTATCCCCTCAGCCACTCCCCACAGATATCCCTCCGCCCACCGCTGTCCGCTCTGCCACTCCCACAGATATCCCTCCACCCACCGCTATCCCCTCAGCCACTCCCCACAGATATCCCTCCGCCCACCGCTGTCCCCTCTGCCACTCCCCACAGATATCCCTCCGCCCACCGCTAGCCCCTCAGCCACTCCACACAGATATCCCTCCGCCCACCGCTATCCCCTCAGCCACTCCCCACAGATATCCCTCCGCCCACCGCTGTCCCCTCTGCCACTCCCCACAGATATCCCTCCGCCCACCGCTATCCCCTCAGCCACTCCCCACAGATATCCCTCCGCCCACCGCTATCCCCTCAGCCACTCCCCACAGATATCCCTCCGCCCACCGCTATCCCCTCTGCCACTCCCCACAGATATCCCTCCGCCCACCGCTATCCCCTCAGCCACTCCCCACAGATATCCCTCCGCCCACCGCTATCCCCTCAGCCACTCCCCACAGATATCCCTCCGCCCACCGCTGTCCCCTCTGCCACTCCCCACAGATATCCCTCCGCCCACCGCTAGCCCCTCAGCCACTCCACACAGATATCCCTCCGCCCACCGCTATCCCCTCAGCCACTCCCCACAGATATCCCTCCGCCCACCGCTATCCCCTCTGCCACTCCCCCACAGATATCCCTCCGCCCACCGCTATCCCCTCAGCCACTCCACACAGATATCCCTCCACTCTCTCTCCTGGTGCTGTCCACTGAATAACTCCACAGCTCTACCTCCAGGGTGGGAGGGGTGCAGAGTTGTGGCGGGGGGTCCGTGTGGGGCTGGGGTGCAGAGTTGTGGAGGGGGGTCTGTGTGGGGCTGGCGGAGGGGTGCAGACTTGTGGCGGGGGGGTCCATGTGGGGCTGGGAAGGGGTGCAGAGTTGTGGCGGGGTGTCCGTGTGGGGCTGGGGGAGGGGTGCAGAGTTGTGGTGGGGGGTCCGTGTAGGGCTGGGGTGCAGAGTTGTGGCGGGGGGTCCGTGTGGGGCTGGGGGAGGGGTGCAGAGTTGTGGCGTGGGGTCCGTGTGAGGCTGGGGGAGGGGTGCAGAGTTGTGGTGGGGGGTCCGTGTGGGGCTGGGGTGCAGAGTTGTGGAGGAGGGTCAGTGTGGGGCTGGGGGAGGGGTGCAGAGTTGTGGCTGGGGGGTCCATGTGGGGCTGGGGGAGGGGTGCAGAGTTGTGGCGGGAGGGTCCGTGTGGGGTGGGGGAGGGGTGCAGAGTTGTGGCGGGGGTCCGTGTGGGGCTGGGGGAGGGGTGCAGAGTTGTGGCGGGGGGGTCCGTGTGGGGCTGGGGGAGGGGTGTAGAGTTGTGGCGGGGGGGTCTGTGTGGGGCTGGGGGAGGGGTGCAGAGTTGTGGTGGGGGGTCCGTGTGGGGCTGGGGTGCAGAGTTGTGGAGGAGGGTCAGTGTGGGGCTGGGGGAGGGGTGCAGAGTTGTGGTGGGGGGTCCGTGTGGGGCTGGGGTGCAGAGTTATGGCGGGGGGGTCCATGTGGGGCTGGGGGAGGGGTGCAGAGTTGTGGCGGGGGGGTCCATGTGGGGCTGGGAAGGGGTGCAGAGTTGTGGCGGGGGGTCCGTGTGGGGCTGGGGGAGGGGTGCAGAGTTGTGGCGGGGGGGTCCGTGTGGGGCTGGGGGAGGGGTGCAGAGTTGTGGCGGGGGGGGTCCATGTGGGGCTGGGGGAGGGGTGCAGAGTTGTGGCGGGACGGTCCATGTGGGGCTGGGGGAGGGGTGCAGAGTTGTGGCGGGGGGTCCATGTGGGGCTGGGGGAGGGGTGCAGAGTTGTGGCGGGAGGGTCCGTGTGGGGCTGGGGGAGGGGTGCAGAGTTGTGGCGGGGGGTCCATGTGGGGCTGGGGGAGGGGTGCAGAGTTGTGGCGGGAGGGTCCGTGTGGGGCTGGGGGAGGGGTGCAGAGTTGTGGCGGGGGGGTCCATGTGGGGCTGGGGGAGGGGTGCAGAGTTGTGGCGGGGGGGTCCATGTGGGGCTGGGGGAGGGGTGCAGAGTTGTGGCGGGGGGGTCCATGTGGGGCTGGGGGAGGGGTGCGGAGTTGTGGCGGGAGGGTCCATGTGGGGCTGGGGGAGGGGTGCAGAGTTGTGGCGGGGGGGTCCATGTGGGGCTGGGGGAGGGGTGCAGAGTTGTGGCGTGGTGGGTCTGTGTGGGGCTCGGGGAGGGGTGCAGAGTTGTGGAGGGGGGGTCAATGTGGGGCTGGGGGAGGGGTGCAGAGTTGTGGCGGGGGGTCCGTGTGGAGCTGGGGGAGGGGTGCAGAGTTGTGGCGGGGGGGTCAATGTGGGGCTGGGGGAGGGGTGCAGAGTTGTGGCGGGGGGGTCCATGTGGGGCTGGGGGAGGGGTGCAGAGTTGTGGCGGGGGGGTCCGTGTGGGGCTGTGGGAGGGGTGCAGAGTTGTGGCGGGAGGGTCCGTGTGGGGCTGGGGGAGGGGTGCAGAGTTGTGACGGGGGGGTCCGTGTGGGGCTGGGGGAGGGGTGCAGAGTTGTGGCGGGGGGGTCCGTGTGGGGCTGGGGGAGGGGTGCAGAGTTGTGGCGGGGGGGTCCGTGTGGGGCTGGGGGAGGGGTGCAGAGTTGTGGCGGGGGGGTCCGTGTGGGGCTGGGGGAGGGGTGCAGAGTTGTGGCGGGACGGTCCATGTGGGGCTGGGGGAGCGGTGCAGAGTTGTGGCGGGGGGGTCCATGTGGGGCTGGGGGAGGGGTGCAGAGTTCTGGCGGGGGGGTCCGTGTGGGGCTGGGGGAGGGGTGCAGAGTTGTGGCGGGGGGGTCCGTGTGGGGCTGGGGGAGGGGTGCAGAGTTGTGGCGGGGGGGGTCCGTGTGGGGCTGGGGGAGGGGTGCAGAGTTGTGGCGGGGGGGTCCCTGTGGGCCTGGGGGAGGGGTGCAGAGTTCTAGTTGAGGGGAATTGATCTGGAGCTAGGCCACAACGTTATTCGCTGTCAAGAGTGGTGGGTGGCCATCACTTTGGGAAAGAAGGGGACAAATTGGAGGGAGTCCAGAGAAGAGCAGTAAAAATGGCTGAAGGTCTAGAGAACGTGACCTAGACGGGAAGATTGAAAACATTGGGGTTGTTTCGTGCGGAGAAGCGAAGCCTGAGAGGCATGATACCAGCTCTCAGGTATGCCAGAGGCTGTTATAAAGAGGAGGGTGATAGATTGTTCTCCTTGACCTCGGAGGACAGGACAAGAAGCAATGGGCTTAAACTGCAGCAGGGGTGGTTTAGGTTGGAGATTAGGAAAAACTTCCTCCTAGCTCTCAGGGTGGTTAAGCCTGGAACAAGTTGCCCAGGGAGGTGGTGGAATCTCCGGCCCTGGAGGTGTTTCAGAGCAGGTCAGACAAACCCGTCAGGGATGGTCTAGGTAATACGGAGTCATAGAAATCACAGACCTGGAAGGGAGCTCAAGAGGCCGGCTAGTCCCGTCCCCATCTAGTCCAGATGAGTGCAGGGGGCTGGACTAGACGACCTAGCGGGGGCTCTTCCAGCCCTGCATTTCTATGACTGTGCTTCACGCTGTACAGGGCAGTGCTAACTCTCACACACAGCGGCAGGGGGACCTCACATAGCAGCCGACCACACAACTAATCTTGAATTCATTTTGGATCTCCTGCCTTTTGAGCTGCTGGGGTTGGCAGGACAGGTGCCCTCCCAGCTGTACCCACTCAGCCCTGGTCATGCTGAACCCAAGTCCCATCCTTTCTGGAGTTAATGTCAGACAGTGGCTGTGCCACTGTCAGATCCCCAGCCCTGGGTTTGGTTTGGTTTCTCTCAGCTGCTGCCCCTTTGGGGGCTGTGTGGCCCATTCCACACCCCAAAAGGGGATGCAGCTCTCCCAGGAAGGTACCCTGGTTACTGGGGTGCAGCACATCCCAACTCTTCCCTCTGTCTGAGGAGCCCCCCAACTTGTCTGAGGTGAAGGGGAGCAGCAGCCCTTCCCCCATGTGCTACAGAGCCACTGAGGCAGAGCAACGGCAAACCTGACGGAGACCTGGCTGCTTGGCTTCTTCTCCCCAAGGTCTGCTGGCCTGGCTGGGCCAGCAATTGGCACCTGAGATCAGAGTCTGGGCTGCTGTCCCCAGCTACCCTTTCCCTCTCCAGCTAACGGCAAACCAGGGCCGCCCAACCAAGGGCTACACTTAATGTGTTTCTAATGGAGCAGATTGCAGCCATCTTATGGAGGTGCAGCCCTTGGACCCCCAAGACCCAGGCTGGAGATCCCAACATGCAATGCTTCACCGGCCAGACTGCTCGGATCCACCCTGAGCCCACCCACTCCTTAGACATCACTCAGCAAAGCCAGTCACATTTGGTTCCTTTAAATCTCTCCCGAGCTGAGCCCCGCAGGCCCCAGAGCATCTCGGGGGCTGCTCTGACCCTCCTTCACCTTGTCCACACTTTCCCAGCAAGGAGGGGCCCAGGACCAAATTCTGTACCCAGCTGCAGTCATGCCAGAGCAGAGCAGAGAGAGGATCACCCCTTGCTGCTGCTCCAGGACAGGAACCTCGGGGATTGAGGGGCTAAGAGTTGAGGAACTTCCTCCTCCCCCCAGCTGCCACCCACTGGGCTATTCCCCACCCTGTCCTATTACATAGGCCGGTCCCACTGCTGTGCCCTCCACCCTCCTTGGCCTTGGCCATCCCTGCTCCCTCATGCGGGATGTCTGGTTATTTTCCCCCAGGTGGATTAGCTGCATTTTTCTTGCTGGGTTCTGCCCTGCACCTGGCCTTCCCCTGGGTATTTCTCTGTCCTCACGCAGCCTGGGGCCTCCTCCCGCTCTGACTTCATTGAGAATTTCATTCATGTGCCATTTGTTCACCTCTTTGACTTCCTCAATGATGACGTTAAAACCAACAGGGGCTCCCAGCGCCCCACGTGGCTCCCCCAGCTCACATGCCAGACAGGCCAGCGCTACACTATAAAGTGAGGTCGACCCAGCGATGTTGCTGAGGAGCGTGAAAAACCCACCCATTTAGCGAGGGTGTTCTGCTGAGCTCCCCCCCGCCCCCCGTGCAGACAGCGCTGGGCAGATGGCAGAATTCTTCTCGGGGAGGAGGAGGAACCACAGCACTGGGAGAACCCCTCCCGTGGCTGTAGCAAGCAGCTTCGCTAAAGTGCAGCATCTCTGCCACGGTTTAAGTGGAGACGTAGTCCAGTCATCCCCTTTGTTCACACCCCATCAACCTGCTTTGAGCCCACACGACAAGGGCACGGCCAACCCATTGGAATTAATTTTTCAATTACAATTCCAGGAGCCACAGTCTCAGATCTGTTACTGAACTCCAGCTCTCCATCCTCGCCTGCAACCCACGTGGCCGCTCACCTCATGGTTTGACCTTGCAAGACATGGCTGTCTGCCTAGATTGACTCTTTACACAGCGCCCAAGCTGCCTGCTGCTCATGCATCCATTACCATTCAAGGCAGTTAATGGGCCACTTCTTCCACCAGCTCTGCACACGCAGGTGCACCAGGTTTGTACGTAAAGGTGTGAGGTGGAACTGATTTAAGTGCAGCTGTACAAGAACAAGTGCAAGTTAGCCCCACACAAGCCAGGGGTGTTCTGGCGTAAGAGCATCCTCGCACCAGTGTCACTGAGTCAGTGTAACATCACCCCTTTGGTTAAACCAACCCAACTTGTGTGAACAGCAAGTGGCAGCTGTTGGCCGGTTTGGAAAGAGGCAGCTGGGGTAGCAACTGCCAAGGGCTCCTCGTTTCAGTGCTCAGGGCAGATTCCAAAAGCAGGAAACTGCCTGAGCTCTTTCCGACGCCTCGTTCTGTCCCCTCCCCTCCTACCCTTCACCCCACATTGGTTAAGGAACCTACTTCTAGTCACAGCTTTTAAGGCCAGAAGTGACCACTGTGACCATTTAATCGGACTCCATTACATTGCAGGCCAGCGACCCTCCCCCAGGATACCAGCTAGCCCCGAAGGGCAGGTTGAACTAGAGCAGAGCTGTCAGAGACATCCAGTCTGGACAGACGCACTCCAAGGGATGGAGACTCCACCAGCGCCCCAGGTCAGCTAGTCAAATGGTTAACCCCCAGGCCCCAGCTTCTCCACCCTCCTGTGAGGGGTGCACCCTCCCCCTACTCAGGAGCTGGATGGAGGAACCCTGCCTATTCCTATAGGGGCCCAACACCACCAGCTGTTCTGGGGCAGCCAGCCCTCCCCTGACTGGAGCGGCTCCTGGCTCCCAGCTCCTGTGGGAGAAGGGCGTAAGCTGGACAGTTTGGGGGCTCTGGGGGAGGAGCAGGCAGCATGTGCGACACGCCATCCATCAGCACTGAAAATCAGTCTCCCCTGCAGACAGCCTGGTGAGACCGAGGTTCTGCTGCCACCAGAGGTGACTGACAATTCAATTCCTGAGGAGACCCACAAACCAGAGGGGAGCCACGCCCCGGCCAGCCACACAGCAGGGGTGGGAGACAGGCTGTGGCCAGGGTCCAATAGCTGGCACCCCGGCAGCACAGCCCCCCTAACAGCAGGTGGGGCCTGACCAGCTGACCAGGCTGCTGAGGTGGAGCCACACCCTGGCACATTCAGGCCTTAGCTCAGGGGTGGCAGATGTGGCAGGCCGCTCTACAGCTAGTGCTGCTGACGCCCAGAACTACTGCCTGCAGCCGCTACAGCCCCACAGCTCCTAGCCCACAATGGGGTCCAGCTGCGGAGACGATGGGGCACTGCATGCTGGGACCTGCGGCCTTCTGGGGCTCCCTGGCCCCTGCTCCATTTCACATGCACTAGGTGCAGCCTCAGGAATTCCACCTCCCCCTTCACTCCCATGCTTCAGAGCCGTCTCTTCCCTCAATCTTCACTCCGGCTGCTGTGGAAACTATCCTGAGGCTGACAAGTCCAGGGCCCTGGGGACGTGCACACAATAGGCTGCTAAGAACCTGCTCAGTTCTAGAGCCAGAGTAGTTGAAAACCACCTTGTAGCTGAATAAGGGCCACACAGAGGGGCTGCCCCTCCACCCCCCAATAGCCAGCCCCTTTCAGGGAAGCAAGGTGCAGAGATGTGGGGTTACGGTAAGAACTCTTGGCATGACTGGTGGTAGTGGGGTGTGGGTGGGGGGGTTCCTGGCTCCCAGGGACAGGGGCAGATTGGCCAGGTGTTGCCATTACAGGAGATGGGTCATTCTGGGATCTCTGAAGGAATCAAGGAGTTTCACTGGAACGACAAACTCAGCTCCTGACCCCTGCCTGCCTCGCTGGGACTTGGGGGGCAGGTGGGTGTCAGCCGCTAAGCAGGGGCCTCATGGGACAGCTACAGAAGTGTGAAAGGAGCTGTGGGCAGAGGGGCAGGGGGTGGCCCCACGGAGAAGGGTCCTGCTCAGGCTGGGGCGGTGCCCCAAGGAAAGCTCACAGAACAAGGGCATGAGTCCAGGATGTTATCGCCCATGGGGACTGGAGGGGTGAGGCCACCTCTCCCGGGGCAGACCCAGCAGCATGGGGTGCATGTGACGCTCTGACCCAGGACAGATCTGGCCCAGCTAAGGGGAAAGGGGGCTCTGTGATGTCAGAGAATATTCACTTCTGAAAGACACTTTCTTTTTCTTCCACAACCCAGGGCAAGCGTGGGGCTGTTGGTGCATGAGCCAGACCCGAAACTGAGGGGAAAGAATGTGGGGGCCTCTGCCCCCCCTTCAGAAAAGACACTTGTTGGTGGGATGCCAAACGCACCAGAGCTGCTGCAGGAATCTGCTGTAACCTGCCTCCATGGCCCAGCCCTATGCAGAGCTAGCAAAACGCAGTGCTGGGCTCGAAGGCCCCAGCCCACTCACACTGGAGATGCTGCCATGTGGCAACCACTCAACCTATGGTTTGATTTCCCAAATATGAGGTCGAAACTCCCAGGCCCATGGAGCGAGAGGCTCAAAGGAGACAAACACTGCACCTGTGCCCTGCTGTGCATGGAATTGCCAGCCCCAGTGAGGTGCAGGCTGTGACAAAGTGGGACTGTTCTTAATGTTTCCTCTGAATACTATAGGGATGCCTCAGTTTCCCCTGTGCAGTTCTTAAGTCTCTCGATGGCGCGATTAAGGGAGTGTGATTGTTGCAGAGCAAAGGGCCAGGGTACATAAATGGCCAACAGTCTATCTCCTGGCCACTGATGGCCTGGCCCTTCCCCCCTGCAAGGTGAGAACTAAAGGGTTGGAGAACAAAGGAATCAGGTGCTCTCCTGGCCCAGGAAAGGGACAAAGCCCAGAGGAGGGGGCTGGAGAGAGTTTCAGTTTGGGGCTGGCTGGGGACATGGAGTGAAGTGCAGACGGGGTTGTTTGGCTCACTGCCCCCCAAAATGGACCCAGCTGAGGGGTCCTGTTCTCTGTACCTACAAGTTCTGTGTTAGACCATGTTCCTGTCGTCTAATAAACCTTCTGTTTTCCTGGCTGGCTGAGAGTCACGTCTGACTGCGGAGTTGGGGGGCTGGACCCTCTGGCTTCCCCAGGACCCCACCTGGTCGAACTCACTGTGGGAAGCGCACTGTGGGGCAGAGGATGCTGAATGCTCCGAGGTCAGACCCAGGAAGGGGGAAGCCGGGTGAGCTGTGTGTCCTGCAGACAGGCTGCTCCCAGAGAGGAGACTCCCCCAGAGTCCTGACTGGCTTCATAGGGAGCAGTTCCAGAGCGTCAGCCGGGGACTCCCTGAGAACTGGTGGCAGAGGTGGGATGTACTGCACCCCACGGATGGCGCTTCTTGCAGTAAGTGACTGGGGAGCAGTAAAAACAAAGGGGGATTGATGAGGATGAGGTGTGATGAAGGCTCAGAGAGGAGAGGTTTCGGGGGCGCTTAACCCCTGGGAGCGTGTGACCAGCGAGAAGGATTGTGCAGTAATGGGGTCCCGCTGGGGACTGCGGTGAGCAGTCTCAGGGACGGAGGAGCCTGCAGCTTGGCCCTGGGAGACAGAAGGACTTTTGCAGTAACAGGGTTCCCCTGGGGATTGCAGCCAGCGGTCCCAGGGGTGGAGGAGTCTGCAGCTCGACCCTGGCAAAGAGGTGGTGACCTTGAGAAGGGCTGGCACACTAGGGGTTCTCCCTGGAAACCGTGGGGAGCTGAGAGCACACAGGCCTGTGAGTCCACAACAACTTGAGAATAGCGGGAGTGAGGGCCTGTCACCATCTCCTTAAGAAGGACATTGTAGCCCTGTACAGAAAGAGAGGGTTGAGCGTTGGAAAGTTCACCAAAGCACAGTTCATCGTGCAGCTGGAGGAGGATGATCACTCTAAGGAGCAGATTCCTGACCCAAATGGGGCTATAGCAGGATCTGGGAGCAGTTGGAGTAGTAGCCAGGCATCCCCAAGACTCCTGTCCCCGACCAGACGGGGGTCTTCACGATCAGGTTCCCCAACAGGGGATCGGAGACAACAGGATTGGAGCTGAGTCCGAGGGAGCAAGAGGACTGTGAGAGATAGCGAGAGCCCGAGAAAGAGCTGCAGACACAGCAGCAGCATGAACTGGCGATGGTGGAGCGGAGAGGCAGAGGGGACCTGCCAGGGGTGAGTGGGGATAGACCCCGGCGTGCCAGTTCCGCAGGGAACCTCGAGACTAAATTGCTGCCCCTGGTTGGGGGGGCATGTGGATGCCACCTCACTGCCTTTGAGCAGGCTGGCGATTTGAACCAGGGGGACCCTGTGGAAAAGCCCCGGTGTCTAGCTCTCTTGCTGGGTCCCAAGGCCATGGACTCCGTCAGCCAGATGGGTGGGGAGGTGGACAGGCTCCCACTCCTGACCCCAACCTATATGTCTGTGTGGAGTTTCCTGGGGTCAGGCCCCTCAGACCCCCAGTGGGAGCGGAAGGGGATGGTCAATGGGGAAACATTCCTGGGGTGGCGAGATCCTGGGACAGAGAGACCTGTTGTCAGGCCCCGGATGGTGCAGCCTCAGATGCTGAGGGGCTGTGGAGCTGGGTCAGGGTCCCAGAGATGAAGTCCCTCGCCCTGCATATGGCCCAGATCCCTGTGCAGACCCAGGAGGGGTGGGGCTGGCTGGTCATTGGGGTTCTCCAGGATACCAGCTGTGAGACCCTGTTGGGGAGTGACTGTTCTCCCCCCCACCCCACCCCCCACTGTTCCTCTGATATTCTTGTTAACTGCTGGAATTAGCCTACCTTGCTTGTCATCATGAAAGGTTTTCCTCCTTCCCCCCCCTGCTGTTGGTGATGGCTTATCTTAAGTGATCACTCTCCTTACAGTGTGTATGATAAACCCATTGTTTCATGTTCTCTGTGTGTGTGTATATAAATTTCTCCTGTTTTTTCCACCAAATGCATCCGATGAAGTGAGCTGTAGCTAACGAAAGCTTATGCTCAAATAAATTTGTTAGTCTCTAAGGTGCCACAAGTACTGCTTTTCTTTTTGTGTCTTTTTGGGAGAGGATCCAGGCCCTGCTCCTGTAATGGCCAAGGGTTTGAATTTGAATCCAGGGAACCAATCGGCGGAGAGGGAAATGGTCAGTGAAAATGCAGCTGACCTGACTGGCAGTGCGGAGGAGCTGCTAGGCTCAGGCTACCTGCCTGTAACCAGACCCCTGGGGCTGGGTGGGACAGAGAGATGCTCCCCACCCCCTTGCACACCGGAGAGGGGGCTCAGGGGGCTCATGCTGGCTCTGATGCAGAGAGGAAAGCAGCGAGCTCGCTGCCTACCCCCACTGGGATAGCAAGGGCAGTGCTGAGCAGAGTGGGAGCTGAGACCCCAGCTGAGTGGGGGGGAGACACAGGCAGGGCAGGGGATCTGTTGGGAGTGGCAAGGTGCTTGGTAAGGAAAGTCTGGATGAGCCTAGGCAGCCTTGTGAGCTGATGGCTTTGTCTAGTCAGCAGTGTGGGAAGGTGAGGAGAGTGGAAGGTGAGTGTCCCTGGACCTTACCTGTTAGCTGGGTGGAGAAGTGGGACAGGGAAGGAAACGTGCCTGTGTCTGTCAGGGGTATTGACTCGCCTATGGAGGGAGCTACCCTGGTCTCCAAGCAGTTGTCTGGGAACAGCCCTGTGTGCTGGGACCAGGGGAATGGGATCCCGAGCTGTGTGTCTGGGAAAGGAGAAAATGTGTCCGGCTCTTCTTTGTCTGTGGAGCAGACAGAAGGGGCCTTTCAGCCTGGGATGGCTGAGAATAGTGCAGTTGTGTCAGAGTTGGTTCTGGATTCAGCTAAAGCCCAGGAAGGGAATGGTCCTAAGTTTGTGTCTGCTCGGGAGACTGGCCCTGTAACTAAGTCGCATCCAGTTAGTGTCTATGTAAAATCCCAGAGCCCAGACAATTCTGGTGCTTGTATTTTGCCTGTTGCTAGTGTGTGGCTGGGAAAGGGGTAGCAACTCTGTCTAATCAGGGTGAGATCCTAGCCAGGGCACAGGGAGAGCAGAAAGGTGATTTGATTGTGTTACCTACTGAGGGTGTGGAAACCTGTAGCAAGAAGGAGAAGATTCCTGAACTTGTGTGTGGCAAAGGGAAGGAGAAGGCCTCTAGCCTTTTCTCTAGGGAGTCTGTCAGTTTGCCTGAAAGGGGATTGTGTAGGAATCTGCCTGATGGGCCAGAGGTGATTCTGGATGTAAGTGAGACCCAGAAAGAGTCTGTTGTTGCTCAGGGAAGTGTTCCTCTAGAGCAAGCCCTAGGTGAAGAGGGTAAGGGCAGAATTTCTGTGAAGGGTGAATTGTTGCATAGAAAAGCCCTAGGGAAAGGAATCCTCCTGGAGTCTTTGCAAGCAGTTTACTGCAACTGAAGGGTGTGAAAGTGATTCAATCAAGAAAGTTTCAGTTCCTAACAGCCAGAAATTTTCTGTTGTGAATGGATCCACTGACTTTCCTGTTGAAAAATCCAGTGTGGATAGCTTTGAGAAGGTCTCAGATGAAGTGAAAGCTGTTAAGAAAGTTAAACAGTCCTCTAACCAAGTGGCTGTGTTTGGCCAGCTTGTTGGGGAGACAAGATTGTTGAGAAAAGGATGTCTCCATGCTAGTTCTGTAAGTGAACAGTCTGTGGCCCTGGTCAAGATGGGTGCTCTTAACCCAGAGAACCCGAATTGCAGGCCTTCAGACTGGAGCGCTGGGAGAAGACCCGATCCCAGTTTGACTCCCAGGAGTTTTGGGGTGGCAAAAGGGCACGGGCCGCATAAACCTTCCCACATGCGGCATGCGAGTGCTATCGACCACCTCCGACCTAAGGGAGGGCATGAAACTGGAAGGGCCTGGTGTAAGTCCCACCAAGGAACAGGAGAGATGCTGGGGCATCCATGGGAACGTTGGTGGCTTCGAACTTCTCCAGGTCACCGGCTAAAGTGACCCAGCTCAGTTCAGTCTCGAAGGGGGGAGAGATGTGACTAAGCAGGACTGTTCTTAATGTTTCTTCTGAATAGTGTGGGGGTGCCTCAGTTTCCCCTATGCAGTTCTTAAGTCTCTAGGTGGTGGGATAAGGGGGTATGATCGTTGCAGAGCCCTAGAGGGCAGGTGTGTGCAGGGGTCTGGACACAGAAAATGGCCAACACCCTGTTTCCTGGCAACTGATGGTCTGACCCTTCCCTCCTGCAAGGTGAGAGCTAAAGGGTTGGAGAACAAAGGAATCAGGTGGGCTCTTGGCCCGGAACAGGGATAAAGCCCAGAGGAGGGGGGCCTGGAGAGAGTTTCAGTTTGGCGCTGGCTGGGGACGAGGAGTGAAGTGCAGACGGGGTTGTCCGGCTCACTGCCCCGCAAAATGGACCCGGCTGAGGGGTCCTGGTCTCTGTACCTACAAGCTCTATTTCAGACCGTGTTCCTGTCATCTAATAAACCTCTGTTTTACTGGCTGGCTGAGAGTCACGTCTGACTGCGGAGTTGGGGGGCTGGACCCTCTGGCTTCCCCAGGACCCCGCCTGGGCGGACTCATTGTGGGAAGTGCACGGAGGGGCAGAGGATGCTGAATGCTCCGAGGTCAGACCCAAGAAGGTGAAAGTTGTGTGAGTTGTGTGTCCTGCAGACAGGCTGCTCCCAGAAAAGAGACTTCCCCAGAGTCCTGACTGGCTTCGTGGGGAGCAGATCCAGAGCATCGCCCAGGGACTTCGTGACACAGGCTCCCTCCACAGCGAACTGGGACCTCGCAAACTGCTGAGCAGGGAGCTGCCTGAACTAGCACAGAGGAAATGCCGAGGATAGTAAAGGGCTTAGCCCTGCAAGGGAGTTGGGGGCCCATGTCTGGGCCTCCCTCTGCCCAGGAATCACCCCTGTGAGCATGGGTGGTGGGTCGCATAGGCTGGAAGAGACTGTGCCTCCCCAAACAGCCAGGTGCAGCCCCTCCCCCTGCTTATCACAGCTCCTTGCGGCTCCAGTCCTACAACCCCAGTGCTCCAGCTTTGTCTGGAGACATAGGAGGGTGGCGCAGAGGAGCAGCGTGACAATGTGTCTAGCAGTGGTGCCCTAGTCAGAGACGACAGTGATGATGACATTGGTGAATACATGTTTTCGGTCCTACATGCCAAGCCTAGCTTCCCTAGGGTTAGCCAAGATCAGTGTCTACTTTAGGTAAGCAAAGCATCCCTGTGTTAAAGGATACTTTTAAAAAGTTGTTTTTTATACATTTTCCCTAATATATGTCTACGTAATTGTTCTAGGTTTGTCATGCTTGGTACCACTGTGTTCATGGAAGAAAAGGCTTTCGAAGGACACCCAACTCAGCCCATTTCCATTACCCTGTATTATCAAAACTTCTGCCAACCAGGGGAGGTAGACATGGGAGCCGGCTGGGCAGTGAATTCCCTCTCGCAGAGGGGAATACCATCAAAATTAGAATTGTGGAGATTTTTACGACTCAAATAACACCTCTCTTCCCCTTCTGTCGCTAACTTCCCCACAGATGAGATTGTACTACGTTACGCTCCCGGGCTATAAATCGTTGAACTGCTGGGCCAGATGCAATAAAAGAGCTCATGCCACAACTACTCAAATGTCCATGGAGCTCCTGAAAATTACAGACTAACTTTCTAACACAGAAAGTATTGCAACCGATATCAGACCGCATTCCAATGGAGAATGACAAATTGATCACTGAACTAAAAATTGATGGTTGCTAGGTGCAACTGATCACAACCTAATTTCATTTATCTGCAAACAGAATAGAGTGCCAATGAGCAATACACACACTTGGCATATTAAGAAGACTAATTTCCCAAAGCTGAAAACAAAAATGAGAGGAAAGATTTAAACATAAAAAAGGTAAATGATAACTGGGAATTGTTTGAGACCAAAGAAACATAATTCTGCAGTCATAAAAGAAGGCTTCTTTGATTAAAAAATACCCTGGCTAAGGAAGAAGTGAAAGGAACCATTAAAAATATATATAACAAATGGACAAAATGGGGAAGCCAATGTAGTTAGGAAATGCAGACAACTGATAAGGGGCACGAAAGGTTTTAGTAAAAAGTCTATAGCAAATAGGGTAAAGGAGAATAAGAAAGAATTCTTTAACTAAATCAGGAACAAATGAAATCCTAGCACTGGTATAGGTCCAATACTAGATAAGGATGGTAAAAATTGTCAACGAGGCAGAAAAGAGAGAAATATTCCGTAAGCATTGCTATCCTGAGTTCAGAAAGAAACAGGATAATGTATTTATATCTTACAGTGATAATTAAATGTTTTCTCTTTCATCAGTTACCAGAGCAGTGAGGATATTAATCATCCACTATTGAAATGTTTTTAATTCCACAGGACTGGATAACTTAAACTCACATAGTATTAAAAGAATTGGCTGTGGAGCTCTGTGAACCATTGTTGGTTTTTACAAATGGTGGAGGAGTTCCAGAGGACTAGAAAAGAGCTGAGTTTATGCCAACATTTGAAATGGGCAAATGCAATGGTGTGTGTAACCATAGGCCGGGCAGCCTGACATTGGTCCAGGGCTAAATCATGGAAAAGCCGATATGGAACATAACCAATAAAGATCTAAATGATGGCAGCAAAATTAATGCCAATCAACATGATTTGATGGAAAACAGGGTCTTAAACAACCTTCTCATTTTGGAAGAGATTACAAGTTTAGTTGCTAAAGGTAACTGTACTGACTTAATATATTTAGTGTCTGAAAGGACTTAGCCCTGCATGACATGCAGATACAATTAGTACTACACAATGTCAATGTAGCCCATTTTAAATGGATTAAAAACTGGATACTCACAGATCTCAAAAAGGTAAATTGTTAATGGGGAATCATTGTCCAAAGGGGTGTTTCTAGTGCAGTCCCATAGGGATCTGTGCTCAGCCCAATGTGATTTATCCTCTCTCTCAATGAGCTGGAAGAAAATAGAAAAGCACTGTAGATAACATTTGCAGATGACACTAAAATTAGTTTCAGAGTAGCAGCCATGTTAGTCTAAAATTAGTGGAGTGGTAAATGATGGGGAGAGATACACAGACTGACCTGGGCGCCTTGGTAAGGTGGGCTCATCTGAACACGTTTTCAAACAACCACCTGTAAGCTCACATACCTAGGAACGAAGACTGTAGGTCACACTTATCAGATGGGGGGACTGTATCGTGGAAAACACAACTCTTGGAGACTAACTGAATGTGAACCGTCCGTGTGATGCTGCAGCTAAGGGAGAAAACACACTCCACAGATACGTGAGCAGGAAAATACTGAGAAGGAGAAGGCAGGTGGTGCAACCTCAGTCTGTTACTGGATACCGTGTCCAGTTTGGGTGGCCACTGGCCACACTTCAAAAAGGACACTGACCAATTGGAAAGGGTTCCCAGAAGAGACAAAAGGCTGACTGGGGGTCTGGCAAGCCTGCCTTATAGCGACAGGCTCCAGAAGCTTTGTCCAAGAGCAGATGGCACTGGCTTGATGAAGGCCTGTAAGTACCTGCCTGGGCATGCACTGTGTGGTAGTTGTAGGACCTGACCCGAGCAGACAAAGGCAGAGCGAGATCCAAAGGCTGGCAGCTGAAGTAGGAGAAATTCAAACCTGAAATAAGCTGCAGATTTTTAACAGCAAGGGGACGCAACCCACCCAGAGACACGGGCATTCTCCATCCTGTACAGGCTCTAAGTGGAGACAGGCCATCTTTCCCAAAGAGCGACTTGCTCAAAGCAGAAATGAGGAGTTTATGCAAACCCTGCAGCAGGAGGGTCTCTGGGCTGTGCCAGGCAGGAGGGCAGACTGGCCTTACTATCTATGACAGCAGCAGCTGACGTGCCCACTGCACAATGTCCCTCCAGACACAGGCAAACTGACGACATTCATTCCAAACCCACCGATGGGCAATAGGCCCTTAGGGAATGGCTGGGAAATGGCATTGTCTGGTGCTGGGCAGCCAGATCGGTACCAGCATCTGAGCAGCTTAAACCACCGATCACGCTGATTTAGCTAAGCCTTCAGCACTGCCGGTAGATGCAGCTTCAGAAGGACAAGGGGTATGATTTAGGCAGAAAGGGCAGCCAGTTGCTTTTGCTTAGAAGCCACTAAGCAAGGCAGAAACTAAGCCCAGACAGTAGATGCCAGTCTGGTCTCCTCAGATTACCAGAGCTGCCAGCTCTTGTGGTTTTATTATGATATTTAGTTTTTCTCTTCAAGCTCCAGCTCCTGGATTCAGGTGATTTCATGAAATTCTTGGTTTCTAAAGCCTCCTGTTGGGGACAAAGGCTTGACAAAGTGACTTGAGTGCAGCCTCAAGGATCCAAAGCCAGAAGGCAAAGAACAAACCCACATTCAGTATGGTCCAAATCCCATGGCTTTTAAAGTAATCTCAGGTCTGGTTCATGATTTTTGAGCGCTGGGGGTTGGTGAGACTAGATTCCACCAAGGTAGATAATGGCTTGGGAGAACCCGCGCTCTTTCCTCTGTAGATCTCTGAGCTCAGAAGGCCCCATCACCCTCACAGGGAGATATGCAAAGTCTGCAAGTGAGGGTCTGAGCACAGACTTCGGCTGGGCTGGCAGCTGGAGCCCAGGTATTCTCCCATTCGCAGCCTGGTCCTGTCCCGCCCCCTCCCCACCCCACCCACCCACCCACCCTGGAGAGGGGCCTGCCCTCTGGGTTTGTCCTTGCTCTCCATGCGTGGCTGTCTCCCTTCTGCCATGGACAATGGATCCGCGCCCCCCAGGCCTGCCCTCCATTCTAGACTCACCAGCCCTGGCCAGGCAACCCACACAGGGGCCGGCTGAAGCATTCACTGAAGCATCTCCCAACTCTAAGCTTCTTTCTTGCCCCTGGGATTCCTGCCCAGCTGCACAGGCCTACAGGATCACTTTCCCATCCGAGAGACTGGCTGGGAAACCCACCTCCCCCCACAGGAAAAGGGTCAGGGCCCATTGCTGGGAACACTCCAAACCACAGACTGGCGATGCCCCTGTGGTAACTGGAACGCTCCTACCCAGGCTGCCGGAAGGGTCTGTATTGGGGTAAGGAGTGGACAAGATGGGACCTGTGGGGTCCATTCCAGCTACACATTTGGCACCAAGTCAGCAGGGATCCCCTATGGTGCCCAGCACTGGGGCTGCCCTGGGCGACTGAAGGGAAAGAGGGAGGGAAGAACACATGGGGTGAGGGGCACAACCCATGGAGCTAGGGCCAGAAGAGAGAGAGGCAGGTGCACACACGCAGGGTGGAGAGAGAGATACAGGGAGGGGGGAGAGAGACAGACAGACACAGGGACAGATACTGCCTGCAACGATTATTGCATTCATAATGTTGTCACGGCAACAAACAATCCCAGCTGGCGTGGGAGGGAGAGGGCGCTGAGCCTTGTGTTGACGAGGGGTGGGGGGATGGACCCAAGTTTGTTCGCCTTGGTTAACTGCTCTATGCCCGGGGCAGGATCAGTGTCGTGCTTGGCCCCCTGGTCCAGTCCCCACCACTCCCTGGCCACCGCAGAGAGCTCGCCCTGCTGGAGCTCTGTCCTCAGTGACGCAAGACGACAGCAGCTGCCCCTGGTCCTGGCACAATCAGGTCCCACCATTTATTGCTTTCCCCAACTCCATGCCCTGCTCTCAGCCTGAGCCTGGGCCCCTCTGAGTTCACATAGCGCTGAGCTCAGCAGCGGGCACTAGCCAGCCAGGCCTTCCGGCTGGGCTGCTGCTGCAGGAAAGGGAGGGGTCCCAGGCAGGGCCCGACTCAGAGAGGGAGAGCAGACGTGATCCCGCAAGGGGGGTAGGTGAGTTACGCCTCAAACACTGTCTAATAGTGTGTGGAAAGACAAGTTGTGGTACTCTGACAGATTTCAATCTGGAGGAGACATGCTGGAGATCTCATGCAACCAGCAGTTAATTTTCAAAACTCTAATTTTGATTTTAGATAACTTTTTACCACAAGAAGCATTACATCCAGCACGAGGAAATGCTGGACCTCATTATGATGGATAAAGATGACCTGAAGATAACTGATCACAGAAGCTAAAAACACCAGGGAAAAGTCTCTGGCTGGCAGGACCAAGCACAGCAAGAAAGTTTAAAGTATGTTAGGAGCAAAAGAAATCCTAACAATGGTCCAGGCCCACTACTCGATGGAAATGCTAGAAGTATTATAAGGATGCAGAAAAGGTAGATGCGTTCAATAACTATTTCTGTTTGAAAAGAAGCAGAAAGAGCTGGGATGACCTGGATAACTGTAGGCTGGTTAGCCTGACATCAGTCCCAGGCAAAATAATGGAAAAGCTAACGAATGAAGGCTAGGCGTATCACTAAGAGCAGTCATTGTGGTTTCAGGGAAAACAGGGCTTGTTAAACAAACCTGATTTCATTTTTTGATGAGATTACGGATTTCGTTGATAAAGGTAACTGCATAAATGCAGTATATTTAAACTTCTCTAAGATGTTTGTCTTAGTACTGCATAATATTCTGACTTAAAAATCAGCTCTATCCACTCTGAACAGAGCACACGTTCAATGGTTTAAGAATGGGCTGACATCTCCAAAAGCAATCGTCCCTGGGGACTCTTCGCTGCATGGGGGCGTAGCCAGTGCAGCACCACAAACGACGGTACTAGGCCCAAGATGCCAACATCTTCACCAATGATGTCAAAGTAAATATCAAATCTGCATGCAACGCACACAATGGGGGAGCAGGGAATGAGGACAGCAGCCATCCAGTGTGGTCTGGACTGCTCAGTAAGCTGGGCCCTTTGAAACAGAACATTTTCATACAGCCAGCATTATACACCTCGGAGCAAGGCAGGGAGACCACATGCCCGAGTGTGGGCTGTCTCCTGGAAAGCAGCAACAGAAAAAGATCCTGGGGTCACGGCAAACAGCGCACTGCTGTGCCAAAGAGGGCTCCATGGACGGATTTGCAGAGGGGTGGTGAGCAGCAGCAGGGAGGTGATTCTCTCTGGTACTCAGGCTCTGGGGAGACAGACACCAGAATCCTGCATCCGGCTCTGGTGTCCACAGTTTAAAAGGAAGTTGTAAAACCGGAGGGTGCAGAAAAGGGCCACCACAGAGACTCGAGCTGGAGAAAACACCTGCCAGCAGGAGCACACTCTGCTTAGCTTGTCACAAGGATGGCTGAGGCCACTTGATCGCATTGCGGAGGTACCGTTATGGGGAGAAGAGGCTGCAGAACAAGCAGCCCCAAGGCCACGTGCTGTCCCAGGGCCACACACAACTCAGCTAGGACCAGCTCACAGCCCAGGCTGGACTCGACCGCATTCCTCAACATCCTAGTTCAGAGGGGAAGGGGCAGGGGCAGGGCTAGGGCCAACCAGGTGACAGTTACTCTCGCTTCTTCGTGGAACTCATGCCTGCCTCACGCTCACACCGCTACTCAGTACTTCACCTCATCACTGCCTGTGGCCATGACTTCCAAAGGCTCCTCCCAGCTGGGGAGAAGCAGTTTCCCCTCTCTAAGCCTTGGCATTCCCTCTACCACATGGCTGTCCGAGCCCTGAGTCAGTGCCTCAGCCCTACAGCCCCACCTCTGACCCTGGGGAGGGGCACAACTTCCTGAGGTCTCCAGGCTTCTGGCAGACTAGAGTGTTTTGCTCAGGATTATAGCCTTAGCCCTGTCTCCCCCCACCCCATCCAGCCGCCACTGCCCTTGGCCCCCTTTCCGTGGGTCTTGCCCCTGGGTGGCAGTAGTGGCTGGAAATGCCTGTACCCCAGTTGATGTCCGATCCTTTCTGATACAGCCCGGCTGATCCAGGCCAGCGGTCCAGAACCACCTAGCACCGACCCCTCCCCCCCAGCACGGCATGGGCAGCTCCAACACCACTGCAGCTGCTCCATCACCTATGCAGAGCAGGGCAACAGGAACACTGCTTGGGGGCCCTACACCAAGCTCCCGACGCAGGACGGGCACAAAGCCAAGGGCCACGCCCACCAGCGTGCAGGTACACGCGATGGGAGAAGGCTCCTGGGTCAACGGGCCCCAGCTATGGAGCTCGCAATGGCATGGGGCAGCAAGAGAGCATGGGGGGAGCCATGGGATTGAGCCACCAGGACTCTGATTCCTTGTCCCGCTCATCCTCCAGATACGGACAGGGTGGCAAACGCACGTCCCCACGGTGGGCAGCGCCTGCAGATAGCACCAGAAGCATTAAATGGCCCTACCCCCACACTGGAGCTCTGGGGTCAGGATTGGGGAAGAGGAGAGCACCCAGTCCCCACCACGTCTGGGAAAATGTGTTCAGAGCACAGAGAGGCCGTTCCAGCCTATTTTTGTCCCTTTTCACTTTACCATGGCCAGGGGGGCACCACGGTCCCCTGTGCCGGCTGCACCCTGCTGGGAGCCCGCACCCCCCTCCACCACGAGCACAGGAGATGCAGCCAGCCGGGCCAGGCTGCACCAGCTCCCCCAGGAACAGGCATGGCCCTGCCATGCAGGCCATGGAGAACAGCGCCACCTGCTGGCGCAACCCACACAGTGCCCGGGGCTGCTCCACACGCTCACAGACGTGGGAGAGAACTGGGGGGCTACGGTGGGGGAAGCCAGCAGGGCCCGAGTGGGAAGGCAGAAGGGAGAAGGTGGGTTCTTTAATGAGTTTTATTAAGAACAATCTGTAAATCCCCATGCAGGTACAAATCCCTGAACAAATTCCCATTGGGCGCCGCACACACTGCAAATCCGGGGCTGCCCGGGGGAAGAGCCTGTGGCAGGGCAGCAGCTCCCCGCCTCACAGCCCGGGAGCAAGGCCCACCCACTGAACGCACAGGCTGGGCGCTCTCAGGGCCGTAACAGGTCAATTTACATCGTCGCCCCCAGGCAGATCCTGGCCCCTCAGCCACCCACAGCCCGGCACCTGCCCAGAGCAGCCAGCTGGTCTCTGTGGTCAGCAGGGCAAGGCAGCTCCCTGGTACCCAGCTGGCTTTGCACTCAGGGCTGTAGGAGACAGGTGAGGCAGAAAGCAGCCAAACTGGGCCAGAGCCAAAGAATGGAGCCGGCACTAGGGCAGAGAGCCCCAGGGGTATCGCTGCACATGAACAAAAGAGGACCTGGGACCAGCCTGCCTGGTGCCGAGAGCGCCACATGGCAGGGGAGCAAGGGGCTGGCCCAGGCCTGTGGGGCTCTGTATGGGGTGGCATAGGTTAGCCCCAAGGGCAGAGAGATGTTTCAAAAACAAAGGGACAATGTTAAAAGCCCAAGTGGAACCGGGGGCAGCTCTATAGACTGGGGCCACAGCCCAACCCTGACCCTGGGCCATGCTCCCCACCCAGCCAGCCCCCACACAAAGAGCTACAGAAGAACGGCCAGACTGGGTCAGGCCAATGGTCCATCTAGCCCAGTGTCCTGTCTGCCAGCAGGGGTCAGTGCCCAGTGCTTCAGAGGGAGCAAACCATCGCCACACAGACAGGCCCTAGCAGGGCAGAGTCAGTGTAACAGACCCAGGGCTCAGCCAATCAGAAGGCAGGAAGGAGAAAGCATGGCTGACGGAGGAACCTGCCCCGGGACAATTTTTGGTATGAAATAGCCATGGAAGAGCAGCCTGGGGGTGGAGACTACAACTCCCATCATGCCACGATGCCCTTCATCCCAACAGCATGGTTCCACAGCATGCTGGGAGTTGTAGTCCCCATAGACCTCCCTCCATAATAAGGCAAAAGGGTTGGCAGCCAGCTCCAGTGCCCCCATAGGTGTGGGGCACAGTGCCCCCATAGGTGTGGGGCACAGTGCCCCCATAGGTGTGGGGCACAGTGCCCCCATAGGTGTGGGGCACAGTGCCCACACTGGGCCATGGGCAGGGCCCTGAATTCCAGCCCCCCCGCCAGTAGAGGCCTAGCAATTCCCTCCAGGCCAACCAACCCCAAGGCAGCTCCTGGGACGGCTGCCCCACCCAGCTTGCATGGCTCCTTCCTAAGGAAGGGGAACCCACAGCACAGCCATCCAGGGACCCCATCCACATAGGAGCGAGTCCAGTCCTACCCCGGGGGGGTGATGCCCACTGGCTGGCGCTGGGCCACAGGTAGGCAACAGGCAGCAGCTGGAGGGGCCCCGGGAAGGCCCAGCACGGTGACCATCCAGTCACTCTGTGCCCACGAGGCAGCATGGCCAGGCAGGAGCCAGCTGTCAGCCTGGGGACATCTGGCCTCCAGACCCCTGCAATGACAGGGCCAGGGCAGGGCCCTAGTGCTGAGCCAGCTTCTTGTCCAGCCCCTTGCTCTGGGGCAGGTGGCGGAAACGGCAGTCGGCCCCGTAGCTGCAGCCGGCGTTCCGCCAGAAATGGCACTCCAGGGTGGGGGGCACTCGCACCGGCTCCCTGTGGGCACACACAGAGGATCCAGAGCCTGCACACGCCTCATCAGCCCATCCCGCATACATGCACAGCCCAGAGCTCCAGCCCTGCCATCGGCAGACCCTGGGCTGGGATGCCACCGGTGATGGCATCATGCCAAGGCAGTAACAGGCCACGGCTCCAAAGGAGCATCCCAAGAACCCCACTGGGGAAATAATCCAGGCTGGCACTGGAGGGGTGGGGGGGATCCTCTGAGCCAGAGCCAAGCAGGGCCAGGGCACCTGGAGGGGCGCTGGGCAGACCCTTCCGCGGGGCACCAGCCTGGGCCCAACTCCTCAGGCCTTAGGACAGCCTCGCTTCGGCTGCCCAGCTCCATGACCCAGCAGGCCCAGAGCGGGGGGCACTGCAGGCAGCCCAGCGGGCCCCTGCCCACCCATGCCCCACTGCAGGCCCCAGCATTCCCATTCCCAAGGGCAGCACCTACCTCCCCACAGGCCGCAGGGCGTTGCCAGGGCCAGCCCTACCAGGGGCCGGAGTGGCATGGTCAGGGTGCTTCAGCTGCAGCACAAACTTGGTTCCTTCCACTTCAGCCCCCTGGGGAGAAAGGGGCCGGTAAGCACAGGTCACCCCGTGGGGCGGGGCGCTGGCAGTGCTGCCAAGGAGCAGTGCAGGGAGGGCACCATGGCACAGCAGGAGACACTCCAGCAAGGCAGGGTTCTAGGAGAAGACGGAGGCCCCGGGCTGTGGGGCAGGAGGGGCCTGAGAGAGAGGCCGCAGGCAGGGCAGACAAACCCAGGCTGGTATCACCAAGCGGGTGCTGCCAGCACAGGCTCTGTGCGGATGGCCCAGCATGAGCGCGGGGCAGGGAGGGTTGGCTCAAGCCGAGTGAGGAGCGGGCTCAGCTCATCCAGAGCTGGGCTCAGCACCAGGCACTGACTGGGGCAAGTCTCCAAGCAGAGTGTGTGCCGGGGGCAGGAGTGGGGGAACGACAGAACCCAAGCAGGGCTCTGTCTCCATGGGGGAGAGCCCCAGACGAGCCTTCGGGCGGCAGGACGAGTGGGCCAGGAGAAGGGCGGCTCCCCCTGGGCACAGCAGGCCCGGCCCTAGGACAGCTGAGAGCCTGCCATGACCAGTCCTGCCTGCTGCCCACCCGGCTGCATGGATGGCTGGCATCGGTGTGGCCTGCCAGCCCAGAGCAGCCTCTGCCAAGCCACATGAGCCAGTGGCCCCGACCCTCTCCCCAGGCCTGGCCTGACCTGCAGGGCTGTGTAGGCCACCTCCGCTGCCTCCTTCTTGGTGTAGTTGATGAAGGCGCAGTACTTCTCCGGGAGCATCCGCACCGAGTGGATGGGCCCGAACCTGCCGGGCAGAGTGGACTCAGCCCTGCTGCCCCTGCGCAGCCCCCACCGGCACCAGCCCTAGGCTCTCTAGGCACACCAGGGACTCTTGTGTCGGCAGCAGGGAGATAGAGCCAGCGAGAGGGCCCTGGGTCGGCCGGGTTACTCCAGGGAGGGCAGGCTGACGCGGGCCTCAAGACAGGCACGGCTCCCCGGCCCCACGCGGCAGGAAGGTGCAGCCAGAGGCGAGAGGCTGTGGCCCGGAAGGCTGCACTCCTTTGACTGGGCAGGCCCCAGGCGGGCCCTGTGGCAACTCTGGGCATGTGGTGCTTGCTAGCCAAGGCAATGTGGGGAGCACCAGCAGAATGGGGGGCAGGGCCTGGAGGGGCACCAGCGTAGGGGCGGGGCCAGGGGTCAAGACAGCCCCAGCGGGGGAGGGATGGGCTGGCAGGAGACACAAAGCAACAGGGCAGGGTTTATGCCTAAGGGCCCAGGCTCCACCCCAGCTCTGCCCCAGACCGCTTGGGGGATGGGAGGGGGAGAGGGGAGGAGAATCACTCACGCCTCAAAATAGCTGCGCAGCAACTTCTGGGTGATCCTGGGGGTGACGTTCCCGACCCACACAGCGTACCACTCCCTGCCAAAGGCACACAGCAGGGGGTCACCCGCCCGCCAGCCTCACCCCGGGCAAGAGGAGCCAGCGAGCCAACAAGAGTACCGCCCGCACCCCACCGCCCACTCCCCCTGCAGCACCCCCAGGCCCAGCACCTGCCCTTCCCCACCTCCAGGCCCAACACCTGCTCCTCCACTATACCCTCAGGCTCCCGCCCCAGTCCCAGAGTCCGCCCCGCCCCCTGGATCCAGCTTCTGCCCCCTCCTAACACCCCCAGGCCCACCTGGCTCTCTGCTCAGGGCCCAGCACCTGCACCGCCCCCAGGCCTAGCAAGCTTTCTGCCCAGGGCCCGGATTCCTCCTCAAGCATAGCCAGAGATGACCCAGGATACTAGCCTGTTTCCTCCCACAGCCCATTTCCCAGGTGCCCCATTACCTGGCCTGATGCACAGGGGCTACAGGGTGTCTGGTGCGAGCTGGGGTCTCCCTGCTGCTGGCCCGGAACCCCTGCTGGGCTGGGCCTTTCCCTCGGCTCCGCGAGTTAGTGATGGTCACAAACCCGCTCTCCCCATCCTCGTCCCCCTCGGCGTAACCACTGCTGCCCAGGGACCAGCTCCTGGCCTGCTCACCTGGGGGGACAGGCAGGGCTTAGCACACCCCCGCGCTGCAGGCACAGCGCCATTTGGCCAGAGGCAGGGACAAGCGGGAGGCTGCTCAGGAGCTGCACAGAAGACTCGGCCCCCACAGTGGGGACACTGCAGAAAGGCAAACTGAGGGCTGGGGGACTGGCAGTTCAACCCCGAGCTGCCCCTCAAGCCTGACCCGCAGCCCCCTGCTATCCCACCCCCACACCACTCTGCCAGTGCCCCTCACTCCCGACTCGCAACCTGCCCGCTCCCAACACTTACTGGTTCCCCGAGGAAGACTGGGCCCAAGCCAGGTCTCCGCAGGGAAGCGGAGCTCCACACTCAACGGCCCCCACGCCCCTGTGCCCTTACCAGGCCCTGCCGGCTGGGACTCTGTGGCTCCCAGCGACGGCTCCACCAGCAGGCTCCTCTCACCGCTAAAGCTGCTGAAGCCATTCTCCTGTCAGGAGGGGAGCAGGTCAGTGGCCCAGCCCCACTCACCTTCCCCCAGCTAGTGAGCTAGGGCTCTGATCCTGCTGACCATCACCCTGGTATCTGGGCACCTGCACATCAAATCAACCCAGGGTGGTCCCCGCAGGGAGAGGCCCCTGGCAAAGTTTCCCAGCCTTGCCAGACCACCGCAGGGGCTCAGAGCACACGCAGCCGAGAGGAGGGAGGGGGCTGCAGGGCCGCCTGTCCCAGCCAGAGCCCCCAGCCTGGGAGGGGTGATCCTCCCAGAGATGAGCCGGGCCCCCAGCAATGTCCCAGCCCGCAGGGGATTCCCTACTGCCTAGCAGGCAAAGACTATTCCTGCCCCACACACTGTCCCCTGCAGGGGTGGGTCCCACGGGGCCCAAGCTAGCCAGCCCATCCCACAATCGCTCAGGCCGCGCTGTGCCCACGGCTGGAGGGCCTGTCCCCACCCCCGTGTAGACAGCAGGGACACTCACCAGGATGAGCTGCACCCGGCAGACTTCCAGCTGGGCAGCTGCGTCGGCATGGGAGCTGTCCAGCTGCAGCAGCTCCAAGAAGGTGCTTTTGGCCTCAGCGTAGCGCTGGAGAGAGTCAGGTAGAGTCACTCACTGCCACCCCCTACCAGGCCCAGCGCCTCCCCACTCCCCCTCATCCCCACTACCAGGGCCAGGCTCTCCCCTGCCCCACAGGGCCAGGCACCTGTCCCCTTCCCCTGAGCCTGGCACCTCCCCCATCCCACCTGCACCCCAGGGGCCAGGGTAGGTGGCCTCCTCCCCCATCTCACTTACCCCACTTAGACCTGGCTCCCACTCCCATGAGCTGCTCGCCCAGAGGGCCCCCCATCTCTCCGATCAGTAGGGCCAGGCCGGGATTCAAGCCCTGGCGCCCACCCCCCACACCCAGGTACCTTCAGCCCCATGAGGGCCTTGCCCTTGCGGAAAAAGCCTTTGGGCCAGCCTGGTAGGAGGCTCAAGGCCACGTGGGCGTCACGCAGGGCCTTGTCATACTGCTGCATCCTCTCATAGCAGTACGAGCGGTTCCCGAAGAGCCTGCAGGGAAAGCGCGGTCAGCGAGCCTGGGCCAAGGCTGGCTGCCCACTCCTGCCCCAGCCCCAAAGCGCCCAGCAGCACTGGGCCAAATCCTGCTGCCCGTTCCTGCCCCAAAGCGCCCGGCAGCGCTGGGCCTGTGTGGGGCTGAGGCTCCAGCAGACCATGCAGGCATAGAGGGGCTGGGGATACAGAGCCAGGGCTAGGAGGGGGCTGCACGGGCTACCAGCCACGCCTCTAGCATGGAGAACCCTCCACCCCTCCCAATGAGAAACACTTCCCCCAACCCTGCCCCAAAGAGCACCCCCCCGAGAGAAACACTCCCCCAGCCCCCCACCCTGAGAGAGAAACAGTCTGCCCCCTGGCCCAGAGAGCACCCCCCACCCCGAGCCCTGTCCAGCGCTCCTACCTGTGCTCCCGAGGGTTGAGCTTGACAGCCTCAGTGAAGAAGAACACTGCGTCCTGGAAGCAGCCCCGCTTTGCCGCCTCGTTCCCATAGCCTGCAGGGAGAAAACAGGGTCACCAAGACAGGCACTGCATGACTGAACCCAGTGCAGCCTAGGCAGGCCTCCAGGGCGGGGCTGGCTCAGGTGCCCATGCCTGCCACCTACACGGAGATCACTCACCACAGGACAAGCGGGATGCAGCAGAGAATGGGCCAGAGGGAGGGAAACGAGGCTGGGAAGCAAAGGGCCCTATGAAGGTCTGTGCCTGCTCAGGGCTGGGCTATCAGGGGCTGCGGGTCAGGACTGAGGGGCACCAGCAGACCTGGGGGGGGCTGCGCATCAGGAGTGAGCAGGGCGGAGCCAGGTTGGCACAAGGAAGGCGTGGCCACTTGTCTGGCCCCGCGGCCCCAGACCCCTTCTGCCTGATGTGGGAAGGCCGAGCCTGTGGGGGGCGGGGGACACTGACCTGCTAGCACTGTGCTGGGATCCACTCCCCTCCCGTCCTGCCCGGACCTCGGCACCTGCACAGGGGGCCAAGTAACATGGTGAGGGCTGGGCTGCCTGGGCCAGGACAGCGGGGCTCATCGCCCCCGAGCCCTGGCAGGAGCCAAGGGGCAGCCTGGGAACCCAGGCCCGCCTGAGCCGCCTAGCAGACAGGCTGGTGCTGGGCACAGACCACGTGGGAATTCAGCCCCTGGCAAGAGCAGGGACAGTTACACCGTCCCAGCAGCACACGCTCCCCCGGGTCTGAGTCACCCGTCCTAGCGCTGCCAGAGAT
>NC_050071.1:145452476-145476180 GCF_009764565.3 Dermochelys coriacea
TCCTCCTGCCCGAACCTGTCACAGTGTGATGCTGCCCAGCCACACTGAGTTTCTGTCCTCACCTGAGTCCGCTGACTCCTCTCGCTCCCCCTGCTCATCGGCGGGAGACACTTTCTTGGGCCCTACCAGTGAGTTCAGTGGCGGCAGGATGGAGCCCGAGGCCTGCGACATGCGCGACATGAGGAGGATGAAGACAGCATTCAGGCCAATGCCGTCTACTTCGATCATCTGCAAGAGACAAGGGTTGGTGGGTCAACCTCAGCATCACCCGCAGAGGCAGCTGCCAGCTTAGTTGACTCCGACCCTGACTCCTCCTAAGGACAGCAGCACCCATCTCCGGACAGCCTAAGTCACACGGATCTCAGCTGCCACCTTAGGGCAGTGCCCCAGCCCCCAACCTCCACGTGCAGGGGACGGGCACCCAGGAACCGAGGGTGTCTCTACACTGCAGTGTAAATCCAGGGTTTGAACTCAGCCTCAAGACTAACCCCCTTCTGTGACACACAAATCATGCTAACCCAGGGTCCCAGGACCCCGACCCAGGGTCCCAGGACCCCACCGGGGTGGAGGACCTGAGCCTCAGTCAAGCTTGGAGCCAGGGTTCAAGCCCTGTTGCTTTGCAATGTAGATGCAGCCCCACTGGACTCATGCTCCGGCAGTGTGCCAAAAGTAGCCACAAACCCAAGCCCCGACTTTCTTTTTCCTCTGGACAAGCAGCTTCAGTGGCCATCAAGTTTCCCCACAGGGCACCCGGAAGAGAGGGCTACAGTGGCCACGGTTTGGGAGGGCGCAAGAACTCTGGGATATGGGTGGTTGGACTCAGGCCCGCATAACGCCTTGTAGATGCTGATACACCTCAGGGCGTAGCAGCTCCACACCTGGGCCGACAGACGAGTGTGGACGCTCAAGGCCAGGGTCTGCTAACTTGAGCTCACGCTGCAGCGGAGACAGACCCAGAACGGCCCCCCCGGGGCACGTGCAGACGCCCGGGGCAGTGGGGGGCAGCTCAGGCCAGGACACGCGGCCTCCGCCCGGGCCGGGGGCAGCAGGCCTGAGGCGGGGGTGATTAGAAGGGGTGAGCAGGGCTACGAATGGGGGCCCTGCAGATCCCAGGCTTCGGGGGGGGCCGGGGCACATCTCCCCCCCACGCCACGCCCTCTGCTGTCAGCCCCTTCCACACCCGCCTGGCTCCCCTTTCCCTGCTGGGGGGGGCACAGCCCCCCCGCCAGCCTCCCGGAGCCTCCACGTCCGGCGGCTCTGGGCCCTCGGGGGCTGGAGAATGGGGGCGGGGCAAGAGGCCAGGGGGCGTGGCTCGCCCGGAATTGGCCCCGCCCCCGTGGGAAACCTTCGGGTCCATCCGGGCACAAGCGGCCCGCGGTAGCCATGGTAACCGGCCCCTCCACGGCCGGCCGGAGGCTCCTCGGGCCCGGCGCCGGGGTCCCTGGTGGCCGCAGAGCGGCGGCTGCGCCGACCCCCCCCCGGCCCCGACACTCACCGGCCGCCGCCGCTCGCCGAGCCGCCCCAGCTCGGGCCGGGGAGCCAAGACCCAATCAGCGGGCTAGGAACTGGCACGTGACGAGGGTCCGCCGGCTTCCGTCCCCCGCCCGCTCTGTCACGTGATAAGGGAAGTCGGTGTCTGGCCACGTAAGGACAGGGATGGGCGTGGCCTGGAGGGTGCATCTGCCCCTCCCCCGCCCGGTTTCCCCACGGTGGAGGGGGCCGGGCTGTGCGGCGCGGCATGGCTCAGTGGCAGGCACCACCATCGCCAACCTGTGGAACTCCCTGCTGTGCCCTCTGCCGCTAGCCAGACACTGCCCCTGCCATGAGCCCCCCGAGATACCCCCGACTGAACCCCCATGTCACCCTTGACTCAATGCCCTCACACCCCTGTGAGCCTCCCATGATTCCCCCTGAGTCACCTCTGAGTCAACCCTACATAGCCCCCATGAACTCACATGTCACCCCAACTGAACCCCTGTGACATCCCCACAGAGCTCCCCATGTCACCCCTGACTGAACCGCCCATGACACTCCCTACAAAGCGCCGCCATAGTACCCCCCCCAGGGCCCCTTGCAACACCTCACCTGAACCCCCCACAACAGCCCCCATGAGCCTCCTGTGACACTCCCTCCAGAGCCCCCCATGACACCTTCCAGAGAGCCTGCTGCTGAACCCCCTACAGAGCTCCCCTGATGGCCCCTCATGATGCCCCCTGCAGAGCCCCCCTGTGATGCCTCTGGCCAAACCCCCCTGACTCCCCATGCAGAACCCTCTGCAGCAGCCTGGTAGCGATCCCCATGTTCTCCATAAGTTATGATGCCCCCTGCAGAAGATGCTGGGCAGAATCTGTGTCTGGGCCCCTTGGATAAGCTGCTGTAGCCAGTGACTGCTGGAGCCCTACTGCTACTTGCCCCATAGTGCTCTCTTTGGGGCAGAGACCAGTTCTCTGCCTAGCATGCCCCAGACCCCTCCAGAAACAGCTTACCCAAGGCCTGGGTAAGGACTTAGCAGGGAGGGAGGCGAAAAGTCAGGGTGGCTGGGCTGGCCCTCAGCTGTGGCTTTCCCCTCCCTCCCTGCACAGCCTGTGTTGTGGGACCTTTGCACTTTGCCAACTAGACTGATGTGGTTCAACCAGGAGGCAGGCCTGCCACGTAGATGTGCCCACTGGCCTGCTCCAGCGCAGCAGGGGGGAGTGTCAGGCTAGCAGGGGCCCCAGACTTATCTGGCGCAGGAGTGTCTCTCTTTCTATACTTTTGCTCCCTGTTCTAGTGGGGCTGATCATGGGTGACACCAGTCCCGAGGTCTCCCAGGCACTGCCAGCCCCTTCCCTCAGAGGCTGCTTTATGCATGAAGGGAGTGGACTGAAAGCCAAGAGTATCCTCAGGTCTAATCCCTGCCAATCTCCTCATTTAGTGTGAGCCACCAGGTCAGTTGCTTGGCCTACTTAGCCCAGCCAGCCAGGCCTCCCTGAACACACAGAGGATCCACTCTCTGAGAGAGCAGGGGTGCCTGGTAACCCCATCTCGGCATTGTTTTGGAAGAAAGAATTCCTGAATCTCCCCCGCTCCCTGATCTCCCAGCCTGGGGAAGCTGGGTCCAGGCTCAGTGTTGCTGATCCTCCCCCTGAGTTAGTGCTGAGCTCAGCAGATGCTGGGGTGTGGAGGGCAGCTGCCTGGGTGACCACAGGGGGCTAGCGATGAAGGGAGGGAGAGCCTGAGCGGGGATGGGCCATGGCTTGGATCTGCTGGGGTTTGACATGCTCTTGCAAAGATTAGCTTTATGCTTTTTGGTGGAGTTTTCCAAAGCAGTGCAGGGTCACTTGGGCATTGTTCAGGGTGTGTGCATGTGTCGGGGCTGGGGGGGATGTCCATGTGCACACTGGAGGGTGGGCAGGGGGTGCACGCATGGGAAGGTGTGCTCAAGGATATGTGTGCCAGAGCTAGGCTGGGTGGGGGCGGTGCCTGCATTGCAAATTTTAGAGTGTGCATGCACCTGTGCGTTGGGCTGTGTGCACACATGGGCAGGTGTATGTGTGTGCAGGAGTGGGTGCGGCTGCTAGTTGTGGGTGGGGGCCCGGCAGGTGTGCATGTGCTGGGATCACCCATCCCCTGCACCAGGAAAAGCCGCTGGATGGGCTTGGCTTCATCAGTCCTGCCTCCCCCAACTCCCCAGGAGCAGCAAGTGCCTGGACTCTGCTAATTTCTAACTGAACTCTCCCTCCCTCTCCCCGTCAGCAAGGGGCAGGCAGGCAGGGAGGGAAGGGGGCGAGGAAGCTGAAGTGGTCAGAGACCTGCGCTTTGCTAGAGAGGCCACAGAGATGACACTGGTCCCCGCTGGGCTCACAATCCATCACCTGTCCCCTGTGAGGAAGCTCCTGGGGGAAGCCCTTCAGCTGGGACCTGGGTTTAATGATGATGCGGGAGGGGCTTTAGGTGTGGGGGAGGAGAAATGGATAATTGGGAGAGCCCAGCGGTTGGCCCCAGGGCTGAGCGACCGAGTCCTGGCCCTCGCTGCCCACCTGCCCCAGCCCAGCTCAGGAACCCCATTCTCTGGCTCCCTAGTTCAGTCCCCCCCACCCCTTTGCCCCGCTGCTCCCTTCTCCCCTTCCCTGCACTCCTCTCTCCCCTCCAGCCTACCCCTTTTGCTGCACCCCTCCAGGCCTATAGCCAGCAAAACAGGCCTGGCTACCGATTTCAGTTCTGTCATATTCCCACAGAAATCAAGACCAATAGATCAGCCACTAGGACAAGTCACCCAGCTGCACTCTGCCTGCACGTCTCTCCGCCTGAGCCCAGAGCGTGCGTCCGTCCCAGGGACAGGGCTACGCACCCACCCTGTCACCTAGGGAAGCCACCCGTGCTTTGTGACTCATGGCAATGTGTCTGTGTAAGGCCTGAGTTCAGGGCGCTGCTCAGCAGGATGGAGGTGTGCCAGCTGCAGGAGCAGGGGGTAGAGAGGTGCAGGGATGGGTGGCAGGGGGTAGAGAGGTGCAGGGATGGGTGGCAGCAATGGAGGAGGGGCGAAGGGGTGGAGAGTGAAAGGGGGTGGGGGACTAGGGAATGAGAGAAGGGGTGGGGTGCAGTGAAGGGGGTTGGAAGAGTGCCGCAATGGGGTGCAGCAAAGGGTGCACAGGGAAGGGGGTAGAGGGTTGCAGCAAAGCAATGGGGAATGGGAGAAGGGACAGAGGGGTGCAGTGAAAGGGTTTTTGGGGGTGCAAGGAAGGGGAGAAGGGGTGGGGGTGCAGGGAAGGGAGATGGAGGGGTGCGGCAATGGGGAGGAGAAGGGGCTGAGGGGTGCAGTGGAGGGGCTGAGGGGTGCAGTGGAAGGGGTTTTGGGGGTGCCGGGAAGGGAGATAGAGGGGTGCAGCAAAGGGGGCACAGGGAAGGGTGCAGGGGGTGCAGCAATGGAGGAGCAGGGAAGGGGGGCAGAGGGGTCAGAAGAAACAAGGGAGCCAGGACAGGTGGCATGCTCCCTGGCAGAGGGGTGGGGGCACTGAACTAGGGAGCCAGAGAACTGGATTCCACAGCTGGGCTGGGGCAAGTGGGCAGCGAGGCCCAGGAGTCAGTCCCTCAGCCCTGGGGCCAACTGCTGGGCTTTCCCTATTATCCATCTCTCCTCCCCACACCTAGAGCTCCCCCTCCCCCGCATGCACACACCTGTGTGACGCCTGGGTCCCAACTTGGGCTGGGGGAGATGGACTAGTGCATGACCTCGCTGCCCACTCCCTTGCCCTGCCCTGGCTGTGTCAAGGCACAGGAAGGGTGGGTTTGTGGCAGGACATAGCTGAACCTGGTGCTGCTCCTGGCTTTCCTGGTACTTGTGGGGAGATGTTCCCATCTGACAGCTCCCCAAAGGAGCATAGTGCACATGGGCTGGGGGCCAGGACTTCTTGCAGCTTTGGTCGTGACTCGGTGCCCCTGAGCCCCGTGCACTGTGCCGCTTTGCTCACAGCCTTTCCTGCGGAGCTCAGCATTGGTGTCTGTCTCCATTAGAACCCTAACTCCGGTCATGTGCCCATGTGTCAGTTCTCAGAGCTCTTTACAGACCAACTAATCCTGGGTAACTAACTAACCTCCCGGGCAACAGCACTGTCCTCACTTTACAGAGGGAAACTGAGGCATGGGGTAGGGGGCTGGCTTGCCACAGGCCAGGCCCATTGGTGTGCATTGGGATCCCAATGCCAGGGCCTAGCTCCCAGCCCACCCCTCTCTCCAGAGGACACTGCTTATTGGGGGGCTGGCATTCTGCCTGGAGACCCATTGCCAGCTGGGGCTGATGACTGGGTACAGTGACTTGTGTCTCCTCTTGTTGGGTTGGGGGGAGAATTTCAGGGGGTGCCTGGGCAGATGAAGGGTTGGGGGGCAGGATGCTGGGAATCCACTCTCCCTTGTTCATGTTGTCCCAGACTGGGGTCCCCTCCAGTTGCTTATATGGCAAATCAAGCTACTTGGAGTCTAGCCATAGATGTGTCTGTCCCTGGGGAAGGACCCTCTTGGCTCCCTAGTCAGCTCAGTGCCTGAGGCTCGCCAATGATCTCACCCATAGGACTGTGGTGTGTTGGAGACATTCACCCCCTTGCCTGGCCTGAGAAACACCCAGCTGCCAAGGGCGAGAACTCCCTGTGCCAGCTGGGGCCCCATGTAACAGGGCTGCTGTGGGGTTGGCTCAGCCTTCCCTCCAATCCCCAGTGACTGGCCTCAGTCACCTGGTCCCATTGGCACCCCAAAAAGACACAGCGCAGATGCAGGGCTCCCCCCAGTCCTCACCTCAAGGTAGGCCTTCCTGCAGCTTCTCTCTAGGCTGTTCTCCTTGTCCATGGTGGGTCAGCAATGGCCCAAGGCAGCTGCCCGCTGCTAAAGCCAGAGAGAAATGAGCTTAATAACAGCTCTAATCAGCTCCTAATCCAGGCAGTCCCAGAGAGGGGGCAGGCAGGCAGTCCGCCTCTACAGAGCAGCCCTCTGAGCACATCCAATCCTCTGGGGATCCCGCCTGGGTGCTGGGGAACGCAAACTCACATTAGCTTCCTGCCTGCAGTTACAGTATTGTCCTCAGTTGCCCATCCCATGTGTGATTGAAGGGTGCCCTATGAGCACTGGGCCTACCCACCCCATGTGTTATAGGAGGGTTCCCCCTGGGCACTGGGCTTGCCCACATCTCGAATACTGTGTGCTGTTTGGACATGCCATGTGAAAAAAAATATTAGAATGGGAGAAAGTACAGAGGGCAATCAAGTGATTGTGGGTATGAAACAGCTCCTATATGTGGAGAGATTAAAAAGTTGGGGATAGTTCATCTTAGAAGAAAGAAAAGGAGGACTTGTGGCACCTTAGAGACTAACAAATGTATTTGAGCATAAGCTTTCGTGAGCTACAGCCCAATTCATCAGATGCAACGATGAGCTGTAGCTCACGAAAGCTTATGCTCAAATACATTTGTTAGTCTCTAAGGTGCCACAAGTCCTCCTTTTCTTTTTGTGAATACAGACTAACATGGCTGCTACTCTGAAACCTGTCACCTTAGAAGAGAGACAACTAAGGGCAGATATGATTGAGGTCTATAAAATCCTGACTGGTGTGGAGAAAGTAAATAAGGATGTGTTATTTATTCCTTCTCATAATACAAGAATCAGGGGTCACCAAATGAAATTAATAGGCAGCAGGTTTAAAATAAACAAAAGGAAATATTTCTTCACACAATGCACAGTCAACCCGTGGAACTCCTTGCCTGGGGATGCTGTGAAGGCCAAAAGTATAACTGGGTTAAAAAAAGAGCTGGGTAAGTTGATGGAGGATCATAGAATATCAGGGCTGGAACCAACCCCCTGCTTAAAGCAGGACCAATCTGCAATTTTTGCCCCAGATCCCTAAATGGCCCCCTCAAGGATTGAAGAGCTACCCCTCCCCCCACGGCTGCGAAGCATCAGGGATGCAATCCCATGCTCTGAGTGTCCCTAGCCCACTGGCCCCCAAACATTGCGGGGGGGACACTCTACAGGGCCTGGGCCAGCCCCCGGAGAGTGGGGAGGGCAAGCCCCCCTCAGCCCCTCTCCGGCGCCAGTTCTCCGCCATGCCCCGTTCAGCCGCCGGCTCCGCCCTCAGCCCGTGGGGCAGTAACGGGGGGGCGCAGGGATCAGGTCCGTTCCGGGGGGCGGGACAGGAGACCTTTGGGCCCCACCGGCCTGGCCCCGGTTTGCCAGGATTCGGGGCGGGGCGGATCACTCCAGGGCTCCCCAGCGCTGGGTGCATGGCCCGGGGGCTGACCCAGCCTGGCCGCTCCCCATGTCTCTGCAGGGAGCCCTGGTGGCGCGGGGCCGGGGCCGGGGCCTCTGGGGCCGCTGCCGGGGCCTCAGTGGCTGCCTGACCCAGCGCAGCCGCCGCTCTGCGGGGCCGAGCACATGGGGAGCCCCAGGCGCCGCGCCTCTCCTGCCCCTAGCAAAGATGGCGGGCTCAGGGCCCACGGGCTCGCCTGCCCCTAGCAAAGATGGCGGGCTCAGGGCCCACGGGCTCGCCTGCCCCTAGCAAAGATGGCGGGCTCAGGGCCCACGGGCTCGCCTGCCCCTAGCAAAGATGGCGGGCTCAGGGCCCACGGCCTCGCCTGCCCCTAGCAAAGATGGCGGGCTCAGGGCCCACGGGCTCGCCTGCCCCTAGCAAAGACGGCGGGCTCAGGGCCCACGGCCTCGCCTGCCCCTAGCAAAGATGGCGGGCTCAGGGCCCACGGACTCGCCTGCCCCTAGCAAAGATGGCGGGCTCAGTGCCCACGGGCTCGCCTGCCCCTAGCAAAGATGGCGGGCTCAGTGCCCACGGACTCGCCTGCCCCTAGCAAAGATGGCGGGCTCAGGGCCCACGGCCTCTCCTGCCCCAGCAAAGATGGCGGGCTCAGGGCCCACGGGCTCGCCTGCCCCTAGCAAAGATGGCGGGCTCAGGGCCCACGGGCTCGCCTGCCCCTAGCAAAGATGGTGGGCTCAGGGCCCACGGGCTCGCCTGCCCCTAGCAAAGATGGTGGGCTCAGGGCCCATGGGCTCGCCTGCCCCTAGCAAAGATGGCGGGCTCAGGGCCCACGGGCTCGCCTGCCCCTAGCAAAGATGGCGGGCTCAGGGCCCACGGCCTCTCCTGCCCCTAGCAAAGATGGCGGGCTCAGGGCCCACGGGCTCGCCTGCCCCTAGCAAAGATGGCGGGCTCAGGGCCCACGGCCTCTCCTGCCCCTAGCAAAGATGGCGGGCTCAGGGCCCACGGGCTCGCCTGCCCCTAGCAAAGATGGCGGGCTCAGGGCCCACGGGCTCGCCTGCCCCTAGCAAAGATGGCGGGCTCAGGGCCCACGGCCTCGCCTGCCCCTAGCAAAGATGGCGGGCTCAGGGCCCACGGCCTCTCCTGCCCCTAGCAAAGATGGCGGGCTCAGGGCCCACGGGCTCGCCTGCCCCTAGCAAAGATGGCGGGCTCAGTGCCCACGGGCTCGCCTGCCCCTAGCAAAGATGGCGGGCTCAGTGCCCACGGGCTCGCCTGCCCCTAGCAAAGATGGCGGGCTAAGGGCCCACGGCCTCTCCTGCCCCTAGCAAAGATGGCGGGCTCAGGGCCCACGGGCTCGCCTGCCCCTAGCAAAGATGGCGGGCTAAGGGCCCACGGCCTCTCCTGCCCCAGCAAAGATGGCGGGCTCAGGGCCCACGGGCTCGCCTGCCCCTAGCAAAGATGGCGGGCTCAGGGCCCACGGGCTCGCCTGCCCCTAGCAAAGATGGCGGGCTCAGGGCCCACGGGCTCGCCTGCCCCTAGCAAAGATGGCGGGCTCAGGGCCCACGGCCTCTCCTGCCCCTAGCAAAGATGGCGGGCTCAGGGCCCACGGCCTCGCCTGCCCCTAGCAAAGATGGCGGGCTCAGGGCCCACGGGCTCGCCTGCCCCTAGCAAAGACGGCGGGCTCAGGGCCCACGGCCTCGCCTGCCCCTAGCAAAGATGGCGGGCTCAGGGCCCACGGCCTCGCCTGCCCCTAGCAAAGATGGCGGGCTCAGTGCCCACGGGCTCGCCTGCCCCTAGCAAAGATGGCGGGCTCAGTGCCCACGGACTCGCCTGCCCCTAGCAAAGATGGCGGGCTCAGGGCCCACGGCCTCTCCTGCCCCAGCAAAGATGGCGGGCTCAGGGCCCACGGGCTCGCCTGCCCCTAGCAAAGATGGCGGGCTCAGGGCCCACGGGCTCGCCTGCCCCTAGCAAAGATGGCGGGCTCAGGGCCCATGGGCTCGCCTGCCCCTAGCAAAGATGGCGGGCTCAGGGCCCACGGGCTCGCCTGCCCCTAGCAAAGATGGCGGGCTCAGGGCCCACGGGCTCGCCTGCCCCTAGCAAAGATGGCGGGCTCAGGGCCCACGGGCTCGCCTGCCCCTAGCAAAGATGGCGGGCTCAGGGCCCACGGCCTCTCCTGCCCCTAGCAAAGATGGCGGGCTCAGGGCCCACGGGCTCGCCTGCCCCTAGCAAAGATGGCGGGCTCAGGGCCCAAGGCCTCTCCTGCCCCAAGCAAAGATGGCGGGCTCAGGGCCCACGGGCTCGCCTGCCCCTAGCAAAGACGGCGGGCTCAGGGCCCACGGGCTCGCCTGCCCCTAGCAAAGATGGCGGGCTCAGGGCCCACGGCCTCGCCTGCCCCTAGCAAAGATGGCGGGCTCAGGGCCCACGGGCTCGCCTGCCCCAAGCAAAGATGGCGGGCTCAGGGCCTACGGGCTCGCCTGCCCCTAGCAAAGATGGCGGGCTCAGGGCCCACGGGCTCGCCTGCCCCTAGCAAAGATGGCGGGCTCAGGGCCCACGGCCTCGCCTGCCCCTAGCAAAGATGGCGGGCTCAGGGCCCACGGGCTCGCCTGCCCCTAGCAAAGATGGCGGGCTCAGGGCCCACGGCCTCTCCTGCCCCAGCAAAGATGGCGGGCTCAGGGCCCATGGGCTCGCCTGCCCCTAGCAAAGATGGCGGGCTCAGGGCCCACGGGCTCGCCTGCCCCTAGCAAAGATGGCGGGCTCAGGGCCCACGGGCTCGCCTGCCCCTAGCAAAGATGGCGGGCTCAGGGCCCACGGGCTCGCCTGCCCCTAGCAAAGATGGCGGGCTCAGGGCCCACGGCCTCTCCTGCCCCTAGCAAAGATGGCGGGCTCAGGGCCCACGGCCTCGCCTGCCCCTAGCAAAGATGGCGGGCTCAGGGCCCACGGGCTCGCCTGCCCCTAGCAAAGATGGCGGGCTCAGGGCCCACGGCCTAGCCTGCCCCTAGCAAAGATGGCGGGCTCAGGGCCCACGGGCTCGCCTGCCCCTAGCAAAGATGGCGGGCTCAGGGCCCACGGGCTCGCCTGCCCCAAGCAAAGATGGCGGGCTCAGGGCCCACGGGCTCGCCTGCCCCAAGCAAAGATGGCGGGCTCAGGGCCCACGGGCTCGCCTGCCCCTAGCAAAGATGGCGGGCTCAGGGCCCACGGCCTCTCCTGCCCCTAGCAAAGATGGCGGGCTCAGGGCCCACGGGCTCGCCTGCCCCTAGCAAAGATGGGGGGCTCAGTGCCCACGGGCTCGCCTGCCCCTAGCAAAGATGGCGGGCTCAGGGCCCACGGGCTCGCCTGCCCCTAGCAAAGATGGCGGGCTCAGGGCCCACGGGCTCGCCTGCCCATAGCAAAGATGGCGGGCTCAGGGCCCACGGGCTCGCCTGCCCCTAGCAAAGATGGCGGGCTCAGGGCCCACGGGCTCGCCTGCCCCTAGCAAAGATGGCGGGCTCAGGGCCCACGGCCTCTCCTGCCCCTAGCAAAGATGGCGGGCTCAGGGCCCACGGGCTCGCCTGCCCCTAGCAAAGATGGCGGGCTCAGGGCCCACGGGCTCGCCTGCCCCTAGCAAAGATGGCGGGCTCAGGGCCCACGGGCTCGCCTGCCCCTAGCAAAGATGGCGGGCTCAGGGCCCACGGGCTCGCCTGCCCCTAGCAAAGATGGCGGGCTCAGGGCCCACGGGCTCGCCTGCCCCTAGCAAAGATGGCGGGCTCAGGGCCCACGGCCTCGCCTGCCCCTAGCAAAGATGGCGGGCTCAGGGCCCACGGGCTCGCCTGCCCCTAGCAAAGATGGCGGGCTCAGGGCCCACGGGCTCGCCTGCCCCTAGCAAAGATGGCGGGCTCAGGGCCCACGGCCTCGCCTGCCCCTAGCAAAGATGGCGGGCTCAGGGCCCACGGGCTCGCCTGCCCCTAGCAAAGATGGCGGGCTCAGGGCCCACGGGCTCGCCTGCCCTTAGCAAGATGGCGGGCTCAGGGCCCACGGGCTCGCCTGCCCCTAGCAAAGATGGCGGGCTCAGAGCCCACGGGCTCGCCTGCCCCTAGGAAAGATGGCGGGCTCAGGGCCCACGGGCTCGCCTGCCCCTAGCAAAGATGGCGGGCTCAGGGCCCACGGCCTCTCCTGCCCCTAGCAAAGATGGCGGGCTCAGGGCCCACGGCCTCACCTGCCCCTAGCAAAGATGGCGGGCTCAGGGCCCACGGCCTCGCCTGCCCCTAGCAAAGATGGCGGGCTCAGTGCCCACGGCCTCGTCTGCCCCTAGCAAAGATGGCGGGCTCAGGGCCCACGGGCTCGCCTGCCCCTAGCAAAGATGGCGGGCTCAGGGCCCACGGGCTCGCCTGCCCCAAGCAAAGATGGCGGGCTCAGGGCCCACGGGCTCGCCTGCCCCTAGCAAAGATGGCGGGCTCAGGGCCCACGGGCTCGCCTGCCCCTAGCAAAGATGGCGGGCTCAGGGCCCACGGCCTCTCCTGCCCCTTGCAAAGATGGCGGGCTCAGGGCCCACGGGCTCGCCTGCCCCTAGCAAAGATGGCTGGATCAGTGCCCACGGGCTCGCCTGCCCCTAGCAAAGATGGCGGGCTCAGGGCCCAAGGCCTCTCCTGCCCCTAGCAAAGATGGCGGGCTCAGGGCCCACGGGCTCGCCTGCCCCTAGCAAAGATGGCGGGCTCAGGGCCCACGGGCTCGCCTGCCCCTAGCAAAGATGGCGGGCTCAGGGCCCACGGGCTCGCCTGCCCCTAGCAAAGATGGCGGGCTCAGGGCCGACGGGCTCGCCTGCCCCTAGCAAAGATGGCGGGCTCAGGGCCCACGGCCTCTCCTGCCCCTAGCAAAGATGGCGGGCTCAGGGCCCACGGGCTCGCCTGCCCCTAGCAAAGATGGCGGGCTCAGGGCCCACGGGCTCGCCTGCCCCTAGCAAAGATGGCGGGCTCAGGGCCCACGGCCTCTCCTGCCCCTAGCAAAGATGGCGGGCTCAGGGCCCACGGGCTCGCCTGCCCCTAGCAAAGATGGCGGGCTCAGGGCCCACGGCCTCGCCTGCCCCTAGCAAAGATGGCGGGCTCAGGGCCCACGGCCTCTCCTGCCCCTAGCAAAGATGGCGGGCTCAGGGCCCACGGGTTCGCCTGCCCCTAGCAAAGATGGCGGGCTCAGTGCCTACGGGCTCGCCTGCCCCTAGCAAAGATGGCGGGCTCAGGGCCCACGGCCTCTCCTGCCCCTAGCAAAGATGGCGGGCTCAGGGCCCACGGGCTCGCCTGCCCCTAGCAAAGATGGCGGGCTCAGGGCCCACGGGCTCGCCTGCCCCTAGCTAAGATGGCGGGTTCAGGGCCCACGGCCTCTCCTGCCCCTAGCAAAGATGGCGGGCTCAGGGCCCACGGGCTCGCCTGCCCCTAGCAAAGATGGCGGGCTCAGGGCCCACGGGCTCGCCTGCCCCTAGCAAAGATGGCGGGCTCAGGGCCCACGGCCTAGCCTGCCCCTAGCAAAGATGGCGGGCTCAGGGCCCACGGGCTCGCCTGCCCCTAGCAAAGATGGCGGGCTCAGGGCCCACGGGCTCGCCTGCCCCAAGCAAAGATGGCGGGCTCAGGGCCCACGGGCTCGCCTGCCCCAAGCAAAGATGGCGGGCTCAGGGCCCACGGGCTCGCCTGCCCCTAGCAAAGATGGCGGGCTCAGGGCCCACGGGCTCGCCTGCCCCTAGCAAAGATGGCGGGCTCAGGGCCCACGGCCTCTCCTGCCCCTAGCAAAGATGGCGGGCTCAGTGCCCACGGGCTCGCCTGCCCCTAGCAAAGATGGGGGGCTCAGTGCCCACGGGCTCGCCTGCCCCTAGCAAAGATGGCGGGCTCAGGGCCCACGGGCTCGCCTGACCCTTGCAAAGATGGCGGGCTCAGGGCCCACGGGCTCGCCTGCCCATAGCAAAGATGGCGGGCTCAGGGCCCACGGGCTCGCCTGCCCCTAGCAAAGATGGCGGGCTCAGGGCCCACGGGCTCGCCTGCCCCTAGCAAAGATGGCGGGCTCAGGGCCCACGGCCTCTCCTGCCCCTAGCAAAGATGGCGGGCTCAGGGCCCACGGGCTCGCCTGCCCCTAGCAAAGATGGCGGGCTCAGGGCCCACGGGCTCGCCTGCCCCTAGCAAAGATGGCGGGCTCAGGGCCCACGGGCTCGCCTGCCCCTAGCAAAGATGGCGGGCTCAGGGCCCACGGGCTCGCCTGCCCCTAGCAAAGATGGCGGGCTCAGGGCCCACGGGCTCGCCTGCCCCTAGCAAAGATGGCGGGCTCAGGGCCCACGGCCTCGCCTGCCCCTAGCAAAGATGGCGGGCTCAGGGCCCACGGGCTCGCCTGCCCCTAGCAAAGATGGCGGGCTCAGGGCCCACGGGCTCGCCTGCCCCTAGCAAAGATGGCGGGCTCAGGGCCCACGGCCTCGCCTGCCCCTAGCAAAGATGGCGGGCTCAGGGCCCACGGGCTCGCCTGCCCCTAGCAAAGATGGCGGGCTCAGGGCCCACGGGCTCGCCTGCCCTTAGCAAAGATGGCGGGCTCAGGGCCCACGGGCTCGCCTGCCCCTAGCAAAGATGGCGGGCTCAGAGCCCACGGGCTCGCCTGCCCCTAGGAAAGATGGCGGGCTCAGGGCCCACGGGCTCGCCTGCCCCTAGCAAAGATGGCGGGCTCAGGGCCCACGGCCTCTCCTGCCCCTAGCAAAGATGGCGGGCTCAGGGCCCACGGCCTCGCCTGCCCCTAGCAAAGATGGCGGGCTCAGGGCCCACGGCCTCGCCTGCCCCTAGCAAAGATGGCGGGCTCAGGGCCCACGGCCTCGCCTGCCCCTAGGAAAGATGGCGGGCTCAGGGCCCACGGGCTCGCCTGCCCCTAGCAAAGATGGCGGGCTCAGGGCCCACGGGCTCGCCTGCCCCAAGCAAAGATGGCGGGCTCAGGGCCCACGGGCTCGCCTGCCCCTAGCAAAGATGGCGGGCTCAGGGCCCACGGGCTCGCCTGCCCCTAGCAAAATGGCGGGCTCAGGGCCCACGGCCTCTCCTGCCCCTTGCAAAGATGGCGGGCTCAGGGCCCACGGGCTCGCCTGCCCCTAGCAAAGATGGCTGGATCAGTGCCCACGGGCTCGCCTGCCCCTAGCAAAGATGGCGGGCTCAGGGCCCAAGGCCTCCCCTGCCCCTAGCAAAGATGGCGGGCTCAGGGCCCACGGGCTCGCCTGCCCCTAGCAAAGATGGCGGGCTCAGGGCCCACGGGCTCGCCTGCCCCTAGCAAAGATGGCGGGCTCAGGGCCCACGGGCTCGCCTGCCCCTAGCAAAGATGGCGGGCTCAGGGCCGACGGGCTCACCTGCCCCTAGCAAAGATGGCGGGCTCAGGGCCCACGGCCTCGCCTGCCCCTAGCAAAGATGGCGGGCTCAGGGCCCACGGCCTCTCCTGCCCCTAGCAAAGATGGCGGGCTCAGGGCCCACGGGTTCGCCTGCCCCTAGCAAAGATGGCGGGCTCAGGGCCTACGGGCTCGCCTGCCCCTAGCAAAGATGGCGGGCTCAGGGCCCACGGCCTCTCCTGCCCCTAGCAAAGATGGCGGGCTCAGGGCCCACGGGCTCGCCTGCCCCTAGCAAAGATGGCGGGCTCAGGGCCCACGGGCTCGCCTGCCCCTAGCTAAGATGGCGGGCTCAGGGCCCACGGCCTCTCCTGCCCCTAGCAAAGATGGCGGGCTCAGGGCCCACGGGCTCGCCTGCCCCTAGCAAAGATGGCGGGCTCAGGGCCCACGGCCTCTCCTGCCCCTAGCAAAGATGGCGGGCTCAGAGCGCACGGGCTCGCCTGCCCCTAGCAAAGATGGCGGGCTCAGGGCGCACGGGCTCGCCTGCCCCTAGCAAAGATGGCGGGCTCAGGGTCCACGGCCTCGCCTGCCCCTAGCAAAGATGGCGGGCTCAGGGCCCACGGCCTCTCCTGCCCCTAGCAAAGATGGCGGGCTCAGGGCCCACGGGCTCGCCTGCCCCTAGCAAAGATGGCGGGCTCAGGGCCCACGGGCTCGCCTGCCCCTAGCAAAGATGGCGGGCTCAGTGCCCACGGGCTCGCCTGCCCCTAGCAAAGATGGCGGGCTCAGGGCCCACGGCCTCTCCTGCCCCTAGCAAAGATGGCGGACTCAGGGCCCACGGGCTCGCCTGCCCCTAGCAAAGATGGCGGGCTCAGGGCCCACGGCCTCTCCTGCCCCAGCAAAGAGGCCGGGCTCAGGGCCCACGGGCTCGCCTGCCCCTAGCAAAGATGGCGGGCTCAGGGCCCACGGGCTCGCCTGCCCCTAGCAAAGATGGCGGGCTCAGGGCCCACAGCCTCTCCTGCCCCTAGCAAAGATGGCGGGCTCAGGGCCCACGGCCTCGCCTGCCTCTAGCAAAGATGGCGGGCTCAGGGCCCACGGCCTCGCCTGCCCCTAGCAAAGATGGCGGTCTCAGGGCCCACGGGCTTGCCTGCCCCTAGCAAAGATGGCGGGCTCAGGGCCCACGGCCTCGCCTGCCCCTAGCAAAGATGGCGGGCTCAGGGCCCACGGGCTCGCCTGCCCCTAGCAAAGATGGCGGGCTCAGGGCCCACGGGCTCGCCTGCCCCAAGCAAAGATGGCGGGCTCAGGGCCTACGGGCTCGCCTGCCCCTAGCAAAGATGGCGGGCTCAGGGCCCACGGGCTCGCCTGCCCCTAGCAAAGATGGCGGGCTCAGGGCCCACGGCCTCGCCTGCCCCTAGCAAAGATGGCGGGCTCAGGGCCCACGGCCTCTCCTGCTCCTAGCAAAGATGGCGGACTCAGGGCCCACGGGCTCGCCTGCCCCTAGCAAAGATGGCGGGCTCAGGGCCCACGGGCTCGCCTGCCCCTAGCAAAGATGGCGGGCTCAGGGCCCACGGGCTTGCCTGCCCCTACCAAAGATGGCGGGCTCAGGGCCCACGGCCTCTCCTGCCCCTAGCAAAGATGGCGGGCTCAGGGCCCACGGGCTCGCCTGCCCCTAGCAAAGATGGGGGGCTCAGAGCCCACGGGCTCGCCTGCCCCTAGCAAAGATGGCGGGCTCAGGGCCCATGGGCTCGCCTGCCCCTAGCAAAGATGGCGGGCTCAGGGCCCACGGACTCGCCTGCCCCTAGCAAAGATGGCGGGCTCAGTGCCCACGGGCTCGCCTGCCCCTAGCAAAGATGGCGGGCTCAGGGCCCACGGGCTCGCCTGCCCCTAGCAAAGATGGCGGGCTCAGGGCCCACGGCCTCGCCTGCCCCTAGCAAAGATGGCGGGCTCAGGGCCCACGGCCTCTCCTGCTCCTAGCAAAGATGGCGGACTCAGGGCCCACGGGCTCGCCTGCCCCTAGCAAAGATGGCGGGCTCAGGGCCCACGGGCTCGCCTGCCCCTAGCAAAGATGGCGGGCTCAGGGCCCACGGGCTTGCCTGCCCCTACCAAAGATGGCGGGCTCAGGGCCCACGGCCTCTCCTGCCCCTAGCAAAGATGGCGGGCTCAGGGCCCACGGGCTCGCCTGCCCCTAGCAAAGATGGGGGGCTCAGAGCCCACGGGCTCGCCTGCCCCTAGCAAAGATGGCGGGCTCAGGGCCCATGGGCTCGCCTGCCCCTAGCAAAGATGGCGGGCTCAGGGCCCACGGACTCGCCTGCCCCTAGCAAAGATGGCGGGCTCAGTGCCCACGGGCTCGCCTGCCCCTAGCAAAGATGGCGGGCTCAGGGCCCACGGGCTCGCCTGCCCCTAGCAAAGATGGCGGGCTCAGGGCCCACGGCCTCTCCTGCCCCTAGCAAAGATGGCGGGCTCAGGGCCCACGGGCTCGCCTGCCCCTAGCAAAGATGGCGGGCTCAGGGCCCACGGCTTCTCCTGCCCCAGCAAAGATGGCGGGCTCAGGGCCCACGGGCTCGCCTGCCCCTAGCAAAGATGTCGGGCTCAGGGCCCACGGGCTCGCCTGCCCCTAGCAAAGATGGCGGGCTCAGGGCCCACGGCCTCTCCTGCCCCTAGCAAAGATGGCGGGCTCAGGGCCCACGGCCTCGCCTGCCCCTAGCAAAGATGGCGGGCTCAGGGCCCACGGCCTCGCCTGCCCCTAGCCAAGATGGCGGGCACAGGGCCCACGGGCTTGGCTGCCCCTAGCAAAGATGGCGGGCTCAGGGCCCACGGCCTCGCCTGCCCCTAGCAAAGATGGCGGGCTCAGGGCCCACGGGCTCGCCTGCCCCTAGCAAAGATGGCGGGCTCAGGGCCCACGGGCTCGCCTGCCCCAAGCAAAGATGGCGGGCTCAGGGCCCACGGGCTCGCCTGCCCCTAGCAAAGATGGCGGGCTCAGGGCCCACGGGCTCGCCTGCCCCTAGCAAAGATGGCGGGCTCAGGGCCCACGGCCTCTCCTGCCCCTAGCAAAGATGGCGGGCTCAGGGCCCACGGGCTCGCCTGCCCCCAGCAAAGATGGCGGGCTCAGTGCCCACTGGCTTGCCTGCCCCTAGCAAAGATGGCGGGCTCAGGGCCCACGGCCTCTCCTGTCCCTAGCAAAGATGGCGGGCTCAGGGCCCACGGGCTCGCCTGCCCCTAGCAAAGATGGCGGGCTCAGGGCCCACGGGCTCGCCTGCCCCTAGCAAAGATGGCGGGCTCAGGGCCCACGGCCTCTCCTGCCCCTAGCAAAGATGGCGGGCTCAGGGCCCACGGGCTCGCCTGCCCCTAGGAAAGATGGCGGGCTGAGGGCCCACGGGCTCGCCTGCCCCTAGCAAAGATGGCGGGCTCAGGGCCCACGGGCTTGCCTGCCCCTACCAAAGATGGCGGGCTCAGGGCCCACGGCCTCTCCTGCCCCTAGCAAAGATGGCGGGCTCAGGGCCCACGGGCTCGCCTGCCCCTAGCAAAGATGGGGGCTCAGTGCCCACGGGCTCGCCTGCCCCTAGCAAAGATGGCGGGCTCAGGGCCCACGGGCTCGCCTGCCCCTAGCAAAGATGGCGGGCTCAGGGCCCACGGGCTCGCCTGCCCCTAGCAAAGATGGCAGGCTCAGAGCCCACGGGCTCGCCTGCCCCTAGCAAAGATGGCGGGCTCAGGGCCCACGGGCTCGCCTGCCCCTAGCAAAGATGGCGGGCTCAGGGCCCACGGCCTCTCCTGCCCCTAGCAAAGATGGCGGGCTCAGGGCCCACGACCTCTCCTGCCCCTAAGAAAGATGGCGGGATCAGGGCCCACGGGCTCGCCTGCCCCTAGCAAAGATGGCGGGCTCAGGGCCCACGGGCTCGCCTGCCCCTAGCAAAGATGGCGGGCTCAGGACCCACGGGCTCGCCTGCCCCTAGCAAAGATGGCGGGCTCAGGGCCCACGGCCTCTCCTGCCCCTAGCAAAGATGGCGGGCTCAGGGCCCACGGGCTCGCCTGCCCCTAGCAAAGATGGCGGGCTCAGGGCCCACAGCCTCTCCTGCCCCTAGCAAAGATGGCGGGCTCAGGGCCCATGGGCTCGCCTGCCCCTAGCAAAGATGGCGGGCTCAGGGCCCACGGGCTCGCCTGCCCCTAGCAAAGATGGCGGGCTCAGTCCCCACGGGCTTGCCTGCCCCTACCAAAGATGGCGGGCTCAGGGCCCACGGCCTCTCCTGCCCCTAGCAAAGATGGCGGGCTCAGGGCCCACGGGCTCGCCTGCCCCTAGCAAAGATGGGGGGCTCAGTGCCCACGGGCTCGCCTGCCCCTAGTAAAGATGGCGGGCTCAGGGCCCACGGGCTCGCCTGCCCCTAGCAAAGATGGCGGGATCAGGGCCCACGGGCTCGCCTGCCCCTAGCAAAGATGGCGGGCTCAGGGCCCACGGCCTCGCCTGCCCCTAGCAAAGATGGCGGGCTCAGGGCCCACGGGCTCGCCTGCCCCTAGCAAAGATGGCGGGCTCAGGGCCCACGGCCTCTCCTGCCCCTAGCAAAGATGGCGGGCTCAGGGCCCACGGCCTCGCCTGCCCTAGCAAAGATGGCGGGCTCAGGGCCCACGGCCTCGCCTGCCCCTAGCCAAGATGGCGGGCACAGGGCCCACGGGCTTGGCTGCCCCTAGCAAAGATGGCGGGCTCAGGGCCCACGGCCTCGCCTGCCCCTAGCAAAGATGGCGGGCTCAGGGCCCACGGGCTCGCCTGCCCCTAGCAAAGATGGCGGGCTCAGGGCCCACGGGCTCGCCTGCCCCAAGCAAAGATGGCGGGCTCAGGGCCCACGGGCTCGCCTGCCCCTAGCAAAGATGGCGGGCTCAGGGCCCACGGGCTCGCCTGCCCCTAGCAAAGATGGCGGGCTCAGGGCCCACGGCCTCTCCTGCCCCTAGCAAAGATGGCGGGCTCAGGGCCCACGGGCTCGCCTGCCCCCAGCAAAGATGGCGGGCTCAGTGCCCACTGGCTTGCCTGCCCCTAGCAAAGATGGCGGGCTCAGGGCGCACGGGCTCGCCTGCCCCTAGCAAAGATGGCGGGCTCAGGGCCCACGGGCTCGCCTGCCCCTAGCAAAGATGGCGGGCTCAGGGCCCACGGGCTCGCCTGCCCCTAGCAAAGATGGCGGGCTCAGGGCCCACGGCCTCTCCTGCCCCTAGCAAAGATGGCGGGCTCAGGGCCCACGGGCTCGCCTGCCCCTAGCAAAGATGGCGGGCTGAGGGCCCACGGGCTCGCCTGCCCCTAGCAAAGATGGCGGGCTCAGGGCCCACGGGCTTGCCTGCCCCTACCAAAGATGGCGGGCTCAGGGCCCACGGCCTCTCCTGCCCCTAGCAAAGATGGCGGGCTCAGGGCCCACGGGCTCGCCTGCCCCTAGCAAAGATGGGGGGCTCAGTGCCCACGGGCTCGCCTGCCCCTAGCAAAGATGGCGGGCTCAGGGCCCACGGGCTCGCCTGCCCCTAGCAAAGATGGCGGGCTCAGGGCCCACGGGCTCGCCTGCCCCTAGCAAAGATGGCAGGCTCAGAGCCCACGGGTTCGCCTGCCCCTAGCAAAGATGGCGGGCTCAGGGCCCACGGGCTCGCCTGCCCCTAGCAAAGATGGCGGGCTCAGGGCCCACGGCCTCGCCTGCCCCTAGCAAAGATGGCGGGTTCAGGGCCCACGGGCTCGCCTGCCCCTAGCAAAGATGGCGGGCTCAGGGCCCACGGCCTCGCCTGCCCCTAGCAAAGATGGCGGGCTCAGGGCCCACGGCCTCTCCTGCCCCTAGCAAAGATGGCGGGATCAGGGCCCACGGGCTCGCCTGCCCTAGCAAAGATGGCGGGCTCAGGGCCCACGGCTCGCCTGCCCCTAGCAAAGATGGCGGGCTCAGGGCCCACGGGCTCGCCTGCCCTAGCAAAGATGGCGGGCTCAGGGCCCACGGCCTCTCCTGCCCCTAGCAAAGATGGCGGGCTCAGGGCCCACGGGCTCGCCTGCCCCTAGCAAAGATGGCGGGCTCAGGGCCCACAGCCTCTCCTGCCCCTAGCAAGATGGCGGGCTCAGGGCCCATGGGCTCGCCTGCCCCTAGCAAAGATGGCGGGCTCAGGGCCCACGGGCTCGCTGCCCCTAGCAAAGAGGCGGGCTCTAGTCCCCACGGGCTTGCCTGCCTAGCAAAGATGGCGGGCTCAGGGCCCACGGCCTCTCCTGCCCCTAGCAAAGATGGCGGGCTCAGGGCCCACGGGCTCGCCTGCCCCTAGCAAAGATGGCGGGCTCAGGGCCCACGGGCTCGCCTGCCCCTAGCAAAGATGGCGGGCTCAGGCCCACGGCCTCTCCTGCCCCTAGCAAAGATGGAGGGCTCAGGGCCCACGGGCTCGCCTGCCCTAGCAAAGATGGCGGGCTCAGGGCCCACGGGCTCGCCTGCCCCGAGCAAAGATGGCGGGCTCAGGGCCCACGGGCGCGCCTGCCCCTAGCAAAGATGGCGGGCTCTGGGCCACGGGCTCGCCTGCCCCTAGCAAAGATGGCGGGCTCAGGGCCCACGGCCTCTCCTGCCCCTAGCAAAGATGGCGGGCTCAAGGCCCACGGGCTCGCCTGCCCCTAGCAAGATGGCGGGCTCAGGGCCCACGGGCTCGCCTGCCCCTAGCAAAGATGGCTGGCTCAGGGCCCACGGCCTCTCCTGCCCATAGCAAAGATGGCGGGCTCAGGGCCACGGGCTCGCCTGCCCCTAGCAAAGATGGCGGCTCAGGGCCCACGGGCTCGCCTGCCCCTAGCAAAGATGGCGGGCTCAAGGCCCACGGGCTCGCCTGCCCTAGCAAAGATGGGGGTCAGGGCCCACGGCTCGCCTGCCCCTAGCAAAGATGGGGGCTCAGGGCCCACGGGCTCGCTTGCCCCTAGCAAAGATGGCGGGCTCAGGCCCACGGCCTCTCTCTGCCCTAGCAAAGATGGCGGGCTCAGGGCCCACAGGCTCGCCTGCCCCTAGCAAAGATGGCGGGCTCAGGGCCCACGGGCTCGCCTGCCCCTAGCAAAGATGGCGGGCTCAGGGCCCACGGCCTCTCCTGCCCTAGCAAAGATGGCGGGCTCAGTGCCACGGCCTCGCCTGCCCCTAGCAAGATGGCGGGCTCAGGGCCCACGGCCTCTCCTGCCCTAGCAAAGATGGCTGGGCTCAGGGCCCACGGGCTCGCCTGCCCCTAGCAAGATGGCGGGCTCAGGGCCCACGGGCTCGCCTGCCCCTAGCAAGATGGCGGGCTCAGTGCCCACGGCTCGCCTGCCCCTAGCAAAGATGGCGGCTCAGGGCCCACGGGCTCGCCTGCCCCTAGCAAAGATGGCGGGCTCAGGGCCACGGGCTCGCCTGCCCCTAGCAAAGATGGCGGGCTCAGGGCCCCACGGGCTCGCCTGCCCCTAGCAAAGATGGCGGGCTCAGGCCCACGGCCTCTCCTGCCCCAAGCAAGATGGCGGGCTCAGGGCCCACGGGCTCGCCTGCCCCAAGCAAAAGATGGCGGGCTCAGGGCCCACGGCTCTCCTGCCCTAGCAAAGATGGCGGGCTCAGGGCCCACGGGCTCGCCTGCCCCTAGCAAAGATGGCGGGCTCAGGGCCCACGGGCTCGCCTGCCCCTAGCAAAGATGGCGGGCTCAGGGCCCACGCCTCTCCTGCCCTAGCAAAGATGGCGGCTCAGGGCCCACGGCCTCTCCTACCTAGCAAAGATGGGGGCTCAGGGCCCACGGCCTCTCCTGCCCTAGCAAAGATGGCGGGCTCAGGGCCCAGGGCTCGCCTGCCTTAGCAAAGATGGCGGGCTCAGGGCCCACGGCCTCTCCTGCCCTAGCAAAGATGGCGGGCTCAGGGCCCCGGGCTCGCCTGCCCCTAGCAAAGATGGCGGGCTCAGGGCCCACGGCCTCTCCTGCCCTAGCAAAGATGGCGGGCTCAGGGCCCACGGGCTCGCCTGCTCCTAGCAAGATGGCGGGCTCAGTGCCCACGGGCTCGCCTGCACCTAGCAAGATGGCGGGCTCAGGGCCCACGGGCTCGCCTGCCCCTAGCAAAGATGGCGGGCTCAGGGCCCACGGCCTCTCCGCCCCTAGCAAAGATGGCGGGCTCAGGGCCCACGGGCTCGCCTTGCCCCTAGAAAAGATGGCGGGCTCAGGGCCCACAGGCTCGCCTGCCCTAGCAAAGATGGCGGGCTCAGGGCCCACGGGCTGCCTGCCCCTAGCAAAGATGGCGGGGCAGGGCCCACGGGCTCGCCTGCCCTAGCAAAGATGGAGGGCTCAGGGCCCCACGGCCTCGCCGCCCCTAGCAAAGATGGCGGGCTCAGGGCCCACGGCTCTCCTGCCCCTAGCAAAGATGGAGGGCTCAGTGGCCCACGGCCTCGCCCCTAGCAAGATGGCGGGCTCAGGGCCACGGCCTCTCCTGCCCCTAGAAAAGATGGGGGCTCAGGGCCCACGGGCGCCTGCCCACTAGCAAAGATGGCGGGCTCAGGGCCCACGGGCTCGCCTGCCTAGCAAAGATGGGGGCTCAGGGCCCACGGGTCGCCTTGCCCCTAGCAAAGATGGCGGGCTCAGGGCCCACGGGCTCGCTGCCCTAGCAAGATGGCGGGCTCAGGGCCCACGGGCTCGCCTGCCCTAGCAAAGATGGCGGCTCAGGGCCACGACCTCTCCTGCCCCAAGCAAGATGCGGGGCTCAGGGCC